>NC_057813.1:360407857-360623424 GCF_018294505.1 Triticum aestivum | reverse complement strand
GGAGGGGAGTGGGTGGTTGGGTGCTATGCGTCCGTCCGACACACGCGACCACCACGACACGACTCTGGTCTGCCTGGTGCGCCTACATTTGAGAATGCAAATGAATCTTCTTTCATTTCCAAACGAATCTGTATGTATTACCATGCTCGTGTTTTCCTTGCAATAATTAGTCATTCTAAATGAGATAATCCCTCTGTTCACTTTTGTAAGTCATTTCAGACAACTTAAAATGAATTGTTTTGCACATTGTCTGAAATGTCTTCAAGGTCTAATAAAAGTGAACAGAGGGAGTACTATAAATTAATTAATGAGGAGTTATTTGAAAAAAATCGAAACGCTATCCACGGTATCCATGCTAACGTGGATTAGAGTGTGTGTCACATAATTAGTTATTTGAATTAGAGTGTGTGTCACGTAGCGATCTCCAATTCTAACGTGGATTTTGCATTTCACTGTATCCATGCTACTTTTTTAATACAAATTCATATGTATATGATGAACACCATGGTAGTGAGAAAACTTTTGGATGGATTCAAACATATGACCTACAAAATAGCACAACAAATCGAGTCAATGTCAACTTTTCCAAACCTAGTATGGCACGAATTCGAAATAATTACCCATATGCATGGTCCTCAGTTCAAATCTTAAAATGTACGCCGAATTGAAACATCGATATTAAGTCTCGTACTATCTACATTAAATGTTGTTTTTAGCCCCTCCCCACCCCCCCGCACACACGCTACATACTTCCTGTATCGGTCAATCTTCCTCTCCTAACCACCTTAGGAAGCTATCGGTTTCCAACACAGTTTCATTCTTTCTCTCCATGTTTCGATCTCTAACTCTCTCAACTACACAACCCCCTTTTTCCACTGTGTTACCAAATGTATTTACCTCACCCACCCTCCATTGCACCCCATGCCGAGCTCTCTCTCTCTCTCTCTCCCTCTCACCCTCTCGCGCTAAATACATGCATTGCCTATCTAGCCCCCCCAACCTCTGGTGTGCACGCACGCACGTTGTCTATCTAGGTCACTCCCTCTAGACTGTCTTACTCTTTCTTCTGATTGGCGGGCCACACTCGCTCGACCTCATGGAGGGCGACACTCGCTCAATCCCCCCCATCTCTCTTTGTATGTCTCGATTGACCTCGCTCCTTCTTGGACAAAAACGATATATCACCATGTTTGAGCCCAATTCGACCTATTCACATTGTATACTCTCTCATGCACATTGTATATCCAGGTCACTCTCTCCAACCCGTCCTTTCGATCGCACGATGACCCTATGTGATCGATTGACCTTGCTTCTTCCCATGCAAAAAATATATCTACACGTCTGTGACTGGATCATCTCTCAAGCTCTATCTTACAGCCCTCACCCTTGCCAAAAGCTCAATTGGACAATATCTTTCCAAAGCATATATATCTGTTCAATGAATGTCGGACCACACTCACTTTGTCTCTCTATCTATATGTCTCTCGATTGACCTTGCTTTCTCACGCTGTATCTTCCATGCATTGAAGCTACCTCTCCATCCCTCGCAAAGCTGGAGCTATTTACATTGCGAGGGGCACTCCAGCCTTGGATTAATTTGTGTAGGCATTTATTCCGGTCGGTTTAGATTATATTTTCGTAGCATTCGGCCCACAACTACTCCAAACACCGTTGCAACCCCCGCAACTCCCCTAATTGATTTCCCTCTGGCTCGGTCATTGCTCTCTCTCACGTCCTTTCTCGCATTCAACGTCGCACCATGGTATTATTGCAAAAAACTCTGTTGTTCTCTTTAATTATTATAAATAAGATACAAAACTACACACCGATAGTACACTTGGAATGGAACAAATTTCTACCCACATATTAAAGTGCTACAAACTACACACCGAGGGGCCCACATGTCAGGAAACAAATTTGGACCCATATACAAATTAAAAATAAAGGACAAGGATCGAACATGCGACCAGGGCCTTCAAGCCGCACGTCAATAGGCAACATACGTAGAACAACAATGTTTGTTGTACCCCCCTTTGTTCACATAATGTTTTTATATTACCATAGCCTATTTAATGGATAACATGTAATATTATTTTTGGTACTATTCGCCTTCAGTTACTGGGGGGTTCCATGTGTGCTCTCTCTCTCTCCTCCCCTTCTGCGTTTAGACGCATGGGCAAACACGAAGAACTCATGGGCGATGTTGCCGTTGACCATATCTGGACGCGTTCACAAGTTACGGCACCCGTTTCACATACTAGCAGCACTAGTCAGTGTGTACGTGCAATGCACGTTAATATGGAAGTATATTAAGTGCATGCGGATATTAAGTAGGATATTATTTGCGTGTTATTATGTGATTAGCACTATTTTTGGCATGAAATTAACTGCACGCTAAACGTATTGAGCGCTCGACATTGAAGCAGTCTAGGTCATTGGATGACAAGGAATACATGTGCTTGATGACGTTTTATATTTAATTCGATACGGCTCTAGCAGAACATTCAATCGATCAAACCATAGATTTCGTTTAGTCTGACTCCAACTTTAAATTATACGACGATCGAAATAAAATAAACGGAAATGATAAACGTTCGGATTTTAAGCATGGCAATCCGAACGTTTTTCATGGAAAATTTAGATTACGCGGCGGCGGTGGGGGCGTCTTGCGGTGGGAAGCGGCTCCTCTGCCGTGCTCTGTGTGTCATCGGGCCACTGACCGACGGCGACGACGGCGTCTTGCGCCGTTGTTGGCGTACTCCCGGACGTTGGCCTAGCTTCAAGGAAGGCCAAAATGTTCTGGACTTCGGAGTGAGTCAACTGGCGGGAGGAGGCGACTGACATTGGTGCAAGGAAGCGGTTGACGGCGGCCATCCATGCCGCTGAGGGGGGCACTGGCACCCGCGCAGGGACAGGCGCTGTCAACGGCGCGGCGGAGACATTCGTGTACACGGGCACCGGCACGGGCACTCACATCAGTGCATGCGTAGGCGCATGCACTGGCAGGTGCACGGGCACCGGCATGGGCGTGCGCGTCAGTGCATGTGCAGGCGCATGCGCTGGCAGGTGCACGGGCGCGTGAAAGTCGGCGGGGACCTCGTGGAACCCCGTGGCATCAAGCTCCGTGACAATGTGTGGCTCCCAGCCAATCAATGCCACGGGGATGGGTGCTGGCGCAGTTGGGGCGACGGGAGCCGGAACGGGAGCGGGGACAGGCGCGACGTCTTCCCGCAAGGCCAGTTCAAGCTTGTCCCAAAGCGCCTTATGTTCTTGAGACTCCGGCTGGGTGTCTTCCTCAGGAAACTAGAAGACTAAGGGCAGACCATCGTGATGCGGCATGGCATACATTTAGGTCAAGCTAGTTGGAGGTAGACGACAGGAGAATCAGAGAGAAAGAGAGAAGATTGTAGCGATACCATGTAGTGCGGGGTTGATTTTAAACCACGGCGCCGACGACATTAAAAGTGGGAGCAGTTGGGACGAAAGTGGGCGGTGGAGCCTGGTCAAAGGGCTCGCCTCCCGGTGAGCCTGCACAGCGGTCTGCTCGCATGTCTCCCTATCAACCGGCACAGCGGTCTGCTCGCACGCCTGCCGTCGACTCACACGCTTGCTCGGACGGCACCTACCAATGAGAAGCGAGACTCGTGGCGGCACGTAAACGCCCACGGTTTCAATAGTGAAAGCATTCACCTTAACGTGACATGTCATTGTTCCAAAATACCTTGGCTCTTCATTTGTGCAACTTGTCATAAGCAGCTTGTCTCAAATTGAAGAAAACATTAT
Source organism: Triticum aestivum (assembly GCF_018294505.1). Taxonomy (NCBI): domain Eukaryota; kingdom Viridiplantae; phylum Streptophyta; class Magnoliopsida; order Poales; family Poaceae; genus Triticum; species Triticum aestivum. The sequence continues at coordinate 360,619,641 of NC_057813.1, read as the reverse complement.
GAAGTAATATTTGTGCCATATCACGTGACCATGCTCAGTTTCAAGAATTTATGGTTACTTTTGGATTTTCTGAAATTTAAGATCCAGGATTCGAAACAATATCATAACCTACATCATGCAATAAATTTTCAAGCCATACATCTGTCCTATTGTATTTCTTAAGAAAGGATTTGGTCAAATATTTTGCTTAGTTAGACTTCAGACAAGTTATATATGCAGAGTAAAAGGATAATCCCTCCGTACCAGTGCATTGCCTGATATATTAACTCAAGTACTAGGCACGAACAAACGGGCTCAATTCTATGCTCATCCTGCTGTAGTAGTAGTAGTAGTAATCCTAGGAAATGCAGTTGATGGGTGACCTTGGTGAGTGGCGACCGAGGGAATTGAACCGTGATCGGCATGGTAGGTAACGTTGTGTAGTTACTAAAGCATCCCTCTGTTGTTCATCGGTAGTCATTATGGACTGGGGACATGAGGGGAATTTCCTATGGCTGGTCTGGCTGCCAGATATTTTGACTCGAAACGCTAAGTCTCGACTGGTTGGGATTGCCTAATGTGCGTACCACGCACGCCACCAGAAGGACACGAGCCCTGTTTTTTTATTTTATTTTATTTTTTTAGGATCAACACGAGCCAAGGTCTGGCTGGTACGCCGTTGGGTCCTACCATTCGAGAATACGAAAGGAACCTTTTAAATTGCCGAACGAATCTATGTGTATTACAATGCTCGTATTTTCCTTGCAAATACTAATCTCAATGTGGTAATTGATTTATGACGAGTTGTTGAATTAGAGTGAGTTTGTGATATAGTAATCTCAACGTGGATTTCACATTTCATGGTATCCATAGTAAGTTTTTGAATGCAAATTGAAATTTAAAAGACGAACAATATGCAGGTGAGAAAACTTTGTATGTATCAAGCATATGACCACACACACACACACACACACACAGAGAGAGAGAGAGAGAGACACGAACACAACAACAATCCAATATGTATAGTGCATCTATTTTTCCAAACCATGCATGTTTGACACGAATTCAAAAATACTCCTTATATTCCTAAATATTAGTCTTTTAGAGATTTCAACAAGTGACTACATAAGGAGCAAAATGAGCGAATCTACACTCTAAAATATGTCTATATACATCTGTATGTGCTAGTCCATTTGAAATCCCTAAAAAGACTAATATTTAGGAACGAAGGGAGTAAAATGTAAGACATGCATGGTCCTCAATTCAATATTTAAAATGAACATGAACTTGAAACATGAATATTAAGTCTAGTACTACAGTACATGCAAATGTTGTGTTTAGGCGGAGCTATGATTGTCGGGGGTCAACCCCTCGACCTTAGATAAAATTGTGAGCTCTGTTTAGGGTTGTTTAGATTATATTTGTCCCCCCCTCCCAACCACCGATTGGTTGTGGACCCCCACCCTCCTCCCCGGGAGAATATCATGTGCCCCCATACCTTAGATGCTATATGCCGATACGAGTTGCTTGGAGCTTGTAGATCTGAGATATAGCAGCTCACATGATGTCTTAATATTTTTACAGGAAACCTTGATGAGTTTGAGAATTGCACACAATTTGTACAAAAACTACTCAAATGCCCTTGGATCCCATATCCAACGACCTCGAAGCTCGTATCACCGTAGCATCTAAGATGAAGGAGGACATCATATTCTCATGTATGTAAGAATATCATGTGCTACCACACCTTAGATGCTTTGGTGATACAAGCTCTTCGGAGCCGTTGGATTTGTGACCCAACACCTCCTCGGTGGTTTGAATAGTTTTTGCAGAAAATCCCCCAAAGAGTTTGGTCACTCCTTACAAGCACAAAGACTGCTCGGATGCCATTGGATCTCAGATCAAACGACCTCGAAGCTCGTATCACCGTAGCATCCATGCTGCGAGAGCACCTTATGTTTTCTCGCACAGGAGAATATGAGGTGCTCCCGCACCGTAGATTCTATGGTGATACGAGTTCACGGAGATCTAACGGCCCACAGTAGGAGGTTTGAATCTTTTTGCAATATACGACTGAGAGAGTTCGGGAATTGTGCAGAAAGTACAAGTACTACGCATGTGCCATCTGATCACTGATCATACGACCTAGATGCTCATATCATCGTAACGGGTAATTAAGCTACGGGGAGCATCTAATATGAGCAACGGGGAGCCGTTGGATCCACGATTCAGCGGCACACATGAGGCCTGAATGTTTTATTTGCAAAAAACCTTTGGAGAGTTTGGAAATTGCACATAATTACAAAGACTACTCCCAAACCATTGGATCTCACTTCCAACGGTGTAAAAACTCGTATCACCATAGCATCTAAGCTGCGGGGTGGATGTGATATTCTATGCCGCTGTCATTTTTTGTTTGTAAACTTGCAAAATACGTGTAACTCGTGCCATTACTTGTCTAACCGCGCAAAGTGTTTGTTCAATAAAACCATCCTACACTGAAATATCGGAACAACACACGGGGGTCCCACTTGTCATTAATCAAATTTGGACCTAAAACTAACAAATCTGAAAGTCAAGATTCGAACTGGCAACCTGGACTACAAAGCGTAAGTCGATAGCCTGAAACGACAACGGTTGTTGGCTTTGTCCCATAACTTGATTTTATATAGTATTACGTTGAGTAGAGTAGAGGGAGTGCCTCGTCAACACGTGCATGACCGTTGACTCACTTATTGGTGGGTCCCAGGTCTGTGATCTCTCTCTTATCTCCATCGTCTAACCTTTGCACGGGAACACACAAAGAGCGGCGCTAGCTTGCCGTGGTGTTATTACAACTAAAACAAATCTTGGAAAATAGAAGAATCGCCTAGAACAAGAGACGTTGTGGCTGGTCGAGACGGAGCTAACCACACCTATCCTCCGTGCCATGTTAGCATGATGAAGTTGTGTGGCTAGTGGGGTGTTTTCGACCGACTGGTTGGGTCCCGAGGTCGAACCATAGGTACTACATCTGATACAGTATATTTTTATATGCACATTTTTCCTCCGTGCCGAGACGTGGCACACCCTACCGCACGGTTTCGGGGTCCTGCCGGGTGGTGCACACATATATTCTTCCTGACGTGGGACGCCCTACCTAGAGTTTTCTAGGTCCTCCTCAGTCGTAGCGCCGAAGCAAGTAAATGAGTCATCAAATCATAAAAGACCACATTTCCCGCCGAGTATATCAGTGAAGCACGGTGGCTAGCTAGTTGGGCTAGTTCGACCGATTAGCTAGGCCGCCGCCACATTTGTTTTTTCACCCCTTTTTTATCTACTTGTCGGCAGGTAAATTTAAATATCCACCGTGACGTTGCTCTGGTGTTTGGGTGTGGCAGGATTTTTAATTTTTTGATTGACGGGAGCAGGCGCGGCAGGATTTTTAATTTTTTGATTGACGGGAGTAGGCGCGACAACAATTAGTTAAGATGACTCCGCCTGTAAAACCCACTCCTCCTTGATGTGAGAAGTCGTCGACTGGTGTTTTACCATGGAGAAAACCAAAATATTCCCCGCTCCTCGGTTGGCTCCCTCTGCCTTCCCGTAGATTGCATTGCCTTTCAGCCATTTCGCCCCCTTTGCTTCCTCTCCCCATTGCTTCTACCTGGTGCCACGGCGGCGCAGTAGATCATGGAGTCCGAGGTGAGGGGCCTCACACGGGAGCTCCATGCCAAGGATGCGGAGCTCAGGGCCAAGGACGTGGAGCTCCGTGAGCTCAAGGAGGAGAGGAGTGCCATTCTCCTCCGTTATGTGCGGGAGTTCACAGGGCTTCAAAAGCGGCATGCGTCCACCACAAAGATGCTCGAGGCATCGGCGGCGTTGCTGCAGAAAGCAGGAGATACGATAGGCCATTAGGGGAGCCGGCTGGAGCGTGTGCAGGCCGATCGTGACGAGGTCCAGCATCACCTCAGCCACTTGGTGAACCAAGTTGCCACGCACGTGTTGCAGCTGCGTGATGCCTACCATCGTGCCAGCGCGACCATGCCGACCGTCGGGCTAAACCCGTTCGACCACCCGGTCGACTTCAACAAGCTGCGGCTTCCTGACCTGGTCTCCTTCTTCACCTATATCTCCGAGGATCTGAGCCATCTCCGCGCGATGGTGGGGGCGGAGCTGGACAAGGAGGGGTTGCGGGCTGCCGTCGCCATTGTCGGGCGAATCCTTTCAGGGCTCCGTCATCGGGATCCATTCGTGCCATTGGACGCCGTCTTTGATGATCTGGCTCCCGTCGACCGGGAGCGGGCTCTGCAGGCAGTTGCACCCTGCATCACCAACGTTGTGCACCTCAAGAAGCAGAGGGACTTCAGTGGTGTTTAGGCGCCCTCTGCATGGGCATGTCCATGTCTTAGCGCAACATGACCGTTCGATCAAACTTAGACAGTGCAGATCAGTCACTGTAGCACAAAGCATGGGGGTGTGTTTGGTTGCATTCTCATCTCAATATAGTTGTTTCCTCTTCGTGTATTTGTGTTAACCTACTAGTGTGGACTTATGCACCCTTCATGCACTCTGCCAAACACCCAAAAGTGGGTCGAGAAGGGAACTTTTGCTCCCATCCCATGCACCCTTCATACACCCTTCCTAACACTATTCGTGCTTCATATGGTTCATGTTTCATGGAGTAATGTAGCACCGTACTCTCCGTGCGCTATAGACCTAGTTCTGTTAACATTGATCTCACCGTTCATTCTCGACCAGATAGTCGAAAAAGCGGTACTATGTTACTACATTACTGTTCATATAGTTGAAATGCGCACACATCATTTGTTATCGTCATATCTTACTACACTATCAACAAGATTATGTAGTACTGACGTATGAACCACTGCACATGCCTAGTAGTAGGGGCACCATGTATGTTCAAGTGGCTGCCGTGTTTCACACTCCGTCGTAAGAGTGGAAACACTTGCTGCAATCATTTTTCTCTTCAGAAAAATAGTGGACACGCTCTACCGTGTGGATCCTCCTCCAGCCATGCACTAAATTACTCACTTTCGCCGACGTGTGGGATATCCAACATCGGGGTCCACCAACCATGCACTAAATTACTCCGTAGTAGAGTGATGGTAGATTACCCCGATCGAAGCGCCGCAGTAATGCCCAATGAGCTGTAAAATCACAAAACCCCCTCCTTTCCAGCAGTAAGTTGGACGGACGAAGTAACCATCATTTCACTCTTCTCTCTCAGCTTCCTCTCTTGAAGAAAACCCCCAATCGCTTCGCTTCTCCCTCATCTCGCTCCTCATTTCACTCTTCTCTCTCAGCTTCCTCTCTTGGATGGACGCTGGAGCACCGGCCGACGTGATGTATATGGCTCTGGCCAAAACCGTCGAGGCTCATGGTACGAAGAAGCGCAAGCACCCCGCCGAGACTACCGCAGACAAGCTCAAAGCCATCGCCCTATCCAAGCCCCCCTCTCCGGGATCCCTCATTAAGCAAGTCTAGGTAATATCTCTTCTTGACGATCTTTTTCTCGATCTTGATCGTGTTTTTTCATCTAACACGTTGTACTAGTACTACTAGTACAACTTTCTGGGTGATCTTGCATGTGATTTTTGTGTGCCAAATGACGGTTCTAAATTCCTCTTTTGACCAAAACATGCAAGAGGTTGACACTGATTTCTTATAGATTACTTTCAACTACTCCCTCTGTCCCAAATTTCTTGTCTTAGATTTGTCTAGATATGGATGTATCTAATACTAAAATGTGACTTGATACATCCGTATCTTGACAAATCTAAGACAAGAATTTTGAGACGGAGGGACTACTTTATGAACATCAATGCTACCTTTGAAGAGGGTATATTTGCCTCGGTAACTTGTGTTATGGATATTGCAAGTAATCCCTCTGCTCGTATGCCTTTGAAGACATGTTCTAGTGTCTTTGTTCACTCATTTTTTTGCGTATATGTAGTCATATATGGAGTATAATATCGAAAATCATCTTATATTTCTGAACGGAGGTAGTAATAAAATATGCTTTCTGTTTGAATTAGAACCAGGTCCGCGGTGGAGATGAAGTTCTCAAAGTCATGTCGTGTGAACTTGAAGACCTGAGGATGAGTTCTACTGCTAAACAATCTAGCTGATGTGTCCTTGTCGCCACATGTCCTGAACTAGTGTTTTCCTGTAGCATTGTTGTCAGGCATGTTCTCTGGGCTGTACTTGACCGCAACAATTTCCTGGCAGTGCATTCGATTACAAAGGGTGTGGTTCTTGTAAAGCTTCCCAACAAATCTGATGCGGCCTGTCTTCATCATCATGTTTATGAGTGGAAAGACCACTCTGTTAGGGTCTCAAAGGTTGCCGAGATGGTGATGGTGCATGTAGACATCTCTCACGAAGTCCATGGCCTAGTCAGTTATGCGGGGTTCATCCCATAGGTCGGTGGAAAGAAATAGTCTGCAGAGTTCAATTAGTGCAACTTTGCTTGTCTGTAGTAAGTACTATTGTTTAGTACTTGATTTGTGTTTGTGAACCCTGTATTGTTTATTAGTACTGCCGCTTTTGGTGTGTGGTCGGTCCTGAGAACGGTCTATGTTAATGTCTGTCCACTCAATTCAGTCTGTATATTTTGAAGTATCCAGATGATCTTTTTTGTGAGGACGATTTATCAATTATGGTTACACTCCAATATCTTTATGCATTGCAGGGGTTATCGCACCCACCAGGATTTCCAGTCCCATGGACGTTCGGTCCATACGATTTGTCACGACCTTTGGACTGTCCTACTTGTGGGAGTAGGCGAGGCCCCTGTATGCCACCCGTAGTTGGACGATCAATCTTCTGTTTAGTACTTCAACATAGTGATTTCCCGGTAAGGATTCACTCATGACACATCAAGTAAATCTTATTGATTTACTGTCTAAATCTTATTGATTTAATTTCATGTTTTCTTTCTTTTCCTACAATTTTACGATGCAGGTTTTGCCATGTGACATTCATCACAGAATAAACCGTTTGGTTTGCTCTACGATGGCTATTTTTGCAGGTTTCACTTCTTATGTCGTGTCAGTAATGAAGGCACTGTCCATCACTTATATTACTGGAAAAAATTGGATCAGTCTGTGTCTGAGTACAAGCTGAATCCCTATGATGAACTGTAGTTTGGTTTAACAAAAACACCACAATTAGTCCTTTCCACCTTTAAAAGAAATGAAGAAAAAAACTGGATCACGGTAACGGATCCTAGTCAAGTTAGAAAGCTGATCATAGCAGACCAGACATGATCACCGCTGTCTCGCACATCGATACCACCTTCGGCAATGGATCAAGCACCGGCAGTTCCTCTAGCACTGACAGTGGCAGCAACTCAGTCCGATCCAGCTGTAGATTGGGCACCAACCGCGTCAGCGGATCAGGCTGATCTACCAGAGGATCGGGCATCGACACCGGCACCTGCACCGACACCGGCACCAGCTCTACAAGGAGCACCATCTCCGGCAGCAGCGGCGGCTTCGGCACCTGCACCAACACTTGCACTTGCATCTGCTCTAGCCCATGTAGAGGCAACCGAATGAGCAGTTGCACCGGCAACAGACTGGGCTGCAGTTTGCACTTCATATACCAAAGTCCTTACAAAAACCGACATGTCCACCTTCTTGGTAAGCATTGGCCGCCCAAGTGCTTCGTTCTTTTTTCTTTCCATGTTGTTTCACATGATTCACTATGTTGATCTAACTATTTGGGTATGTCTTCTTTTTTGCAAACAGAGAATTCCTAGAGCAACGAGGGACTCGTTCAACAATCCGGGCGACTACGGACAAATTTCTCTTACCATGCGTAGCCTTGGTCAGAATGAACCTGCTCAAATACCGTAAATACAAAGGATGGTCGCATGATGATTGATGCTAAAGGATGGTCAAGGTTCAAATCTAAATCATATCTTGCGGTAGGGGATCATGTCAAAATTGAACTTTCTCGGCAAGGAGAGCTGGTCCAAATCAACTTTGAAATTCTTCAGTAGTAGCACGCAACTACCAAACTGATCTATCCTCCAAGAGATTTTGATGTAATAATCTGGCATGGTGAAACAAGTGTCATGTGTGTATAAGTGAAAGCACAAGTGCTCCTTGGGTGGTTTTGGTAATTAATATCAACATATCTCTTGTTGGACTAGCACTTTTACCTAGTATGTTTCAGACAAGTTCAACAATGGAGTGGCATGGACTAAAGGATGTGGAATCCCTTATAGATGCAAAGGACAAAGGATTGGCTCAAGCTCCAAGCTCAAGACTCTACATTTTCTATTTTAGTGATCCAAGATCACATTGAGTCTATAGGAAAAGCCAATACTATCAAGAGGGGATGAGGTGTTGCTTAATGGCTTGCTTGCTCAAAGTGCTTAGTGATATGCTCCAAAGCCCTCAACTACTTTCTCACATCCACATATGTCCTAAACCAAAAGTCTAACTTGGCCCCACCGATTCTTTCTATCTGGCGCCACCGAGTTCAGATGTCATAGCCACTGCCACAAACCCTAGGCAAATCGGTCTCACCGATAGGGATCTCGGTCTCACCGAGATGGGATTGTAATCTCTGTGTGTATGTCCATTACCAAAATCGGTCTCGCCGAGTTTGAGCAATCAGTACTACCGAGATTACAATGCAAACTCTCTGGTTAGCTTATTACCAAAATTGGTCCCACCGAGTTTGTGTAATCGGTCTCACCGAGTTTGCCTGACCAACTCTCTGGTTAGCTTATTACCAAAATCAGTCCCACCGAGTTTGTGTAATCGGTCTCACCGAGATTACGTTATGCCCTAACCCTAACCATATCGGTCCTACCGAGTTGCATGTCGGTCCCACCGAAAATCCTAACGGTCACTAGATTTGCTAAATCGGTCCGACCGAGTTTCTCAATTCGGTCCCACTGAGTTTGGTAAGTTGTGTGTAACGGTTAGATTTTGTGTGGAGGCTATATATACCCCTCTAGCTCCTCTTCATTCGTTGAGAGAGCCATCCGAACGAACCTACACTTCCAGCATCCATTTTCTAAGAGAGAACCACCTACTCATGTGTTGAGGCCAAGATATTCCATTCCTACCATATGAATCTTTTTCTCTAGCCTTCCCTAAGTTGCTTTCCACCAAATCCAAATCCTGTGAGAGAGAGTTGAGTGTTGGGGAGACTATCATTTGAAGCACAAGAGCAAGGAGTTCATCATCACCACACCATTTGTTACTTCTTGGAGAGTGGTGTCTCCTAGATTGGCTAGGTGTCACTTGGGAGCCTCCGACAAGATTGTGGAGTTGAACCAAGGAGTTTGTAAGGGCAAGGAGATCGCCTACTTCATGAAGATCTACCGCTAGTGAGGCAAGTCCTTCGTGGGCGACGACCATGGTGGGATAGACAAGGTTGCTTCTTCATGGACCCTTCGTGGGTGGAGCCCTCCATGGACTCGCGCAACCGTTACCCTTCGTGGGTTGTAGTCTCCATCAACGTGGATGTACGATAGCACCACCTATCGGAACCACGACAAAAACATCCGTGTCTCCAATTGCATTTGAATCCTCCAATCCCTTCCCTTTACATTCTTGCAAGTTGCATGCTTTACTTTCCGCTGCTCATATACTCTGTGCATGCTTGCTTGATATGTATTGTGATTGTTAAATTTGTGCCAAAACTCCACTCCAACTTAAAGAAGTTAAAAACTGCAACGTTTGGTACCTAGTGTCTAATCACCCCCCCTCTAGACCCCTCTTCTTGATCCTTTCAGTTGGTATCAGAGCTTTGGTTTCCATTGCTTTGGTTTAATCACCATTGGAGGAAGATGGATAAGTCGACTATTGGGAGTCTTAGACATAGAGTGCCTATACTTGATGGAGAGTATTTTCATGAGTGGAAAAATGAGATGCTTGTGATTTTCAATCAATATCATTTGAACAAGTATATTGCTAGCCCTTGTGCACCTCATGTTGATCCTATGCATCCTACCCTTGATGAGTCAATTGACATGATTCGCAATCTTAGAACTATTGAACTTATCACTAGAGGCTTGCCTAGAAACTTGATTGGATGTTTGCCTACTCTTAAATGTGCCTACACTATATCGAAATTTCTTGAGGAACGCTTTCCAAATTATCCTTTGAAAAATCTAGATGAAATTCTCCATAAGTCTATTGCCTTGAGTAAGATGAATTCCAATGATCCTATGTTTGGTGATTGTCTATTTGAGCTTACAAACCTTATGCGTGCCAAAGGAGATGTTGGAATTATTAGTGATATTATTTCCGAAGCTATAAAAATTCGTAAGCAAGATCATTGTCAAACTCACTCTAACGAATCACCCTCTCTAGGATTTGATCCACCACATGACGATGTTGAACATGGATACTATGATGAGGATGATGATAGTGACTTCGATCTTGATGATGCAATGAGACACTTTGGTCTTATGGCAAATCTTCGGGATATATGGCAGGTGGAAAGGAATGGGTTCTTGATAGTGGATGTACCGATCACATGACCGGAGATAAAGACATGTTTCGTGAGCTTGCTAAAAATGATGGTCCTCGAAAGTATGTCACTTTCGGTGACAACTCGAAGGGTAAGGTGGTTGGCCTCGGTAAGGTGGCCATATCACATGATAGCTCCATTCAAAATGTTATGCTCGTTGGATCTCTTGGCTACAACTTACTTTCAGTATCTAGACTTGCTGATTTCAGTTTCAATGTCCTATTTACTGAAGTAGATTGCCAAGTGATTCGTAGAGATAATCATAAAATGGTCTTTACCGGTGTTCGTAGAGGTGATCTATACATTGTCGATTTCACTAAAAAGGCTCAACCTAGAACTTGCTTTATTGCTAAATCCTCTAAAGGTTGGTTATGGCATAGACGATTAGGTCATGTTGGTATGCAAAACCTTGACAAAATTATTAAAGGAAATCATATCCTTGGCGTTAACGATGTCATATTTGATAAGGATAGACTTTGCAGTGCTTGTCAGGGAGGTAAACAGGTTGGAGGAAGGCATCGCGTGAAGAACATCATGACCACAAGGAGGCCACTCGAGCTACTTCACATGGACCTTTTTGGTCCCAACGCCTACAAAAGTCTCGGCGGAAATTCTCTTGGTCTAGTTATAGTTGATGATTTTCAAGATTTACATGGGTGTTCTTTCTCGATGATAAATCGCAGGTCCAAAAGATCTTCAAAAACTTTGCTAAGAAGGCCCAAAATCAATTTGAAGTGAAGATCAAGAAGGTTCGCAGCGACAATGGAACGGAGTTCAAGAACGCAAATGTGGACACCTTTCTTGACGAAGAAGGGATTTCACACGAGTTCTCGGCTATGTACACACCTCAACAAAATGGAGTTGTTGAGCGGAAGAACTGGATGCTCATCGAAATGGCGAGAACGATGCTTGATGAGTACAAGACGCCAAAGCACTTTTGGGCGGAAGCGGTTGAGACAGCTTGTCATGCAACAAATCACTTGTATCTTCACAAGCTACTCGGCAAGATGGCATACGAGCTCCTCACCGGTAACAAACCCCAAGTTGGATACTTTTGAGTATTCGGCTCAAAGTGCTGCATTCTTGATAAGCATCATCGTTCTAAATTTGCTCCTAAGTCTCATGAAGGTTTCCTACTTGGTTATGGCTCAAACTCTCACACATACCGTGTCTACAACAATTTCACCCGAAAGGTTGAAGAAACGGTAGATGTGAAGTTTGATGAATCTAACGGCTCGCAAGTAGAGCAATTGCCAATTGATGTAGGACACAAAGATCCCTCGGAAGCAATCCAAGACTTGTCTATTGGCAAGATCCACCCAACGGAGGTGAAGGAGAGTACCTCATCTGTCCAAGTGGAAGCTTCTACCTCATGACAAGGTGAACAAAGAGTTGATACGGAAGCATCCACAAGTGGGACACACCAAGATTAAGAAAACAAGGAAGTACACCAAGAACGTCAATAACCTCCTTCTCCACCACGACAAGAGAACGACAACGCCAACAATGAAGAAGGCCAAGAAGAAGAACAAGATGAAGGAGATGTTCAACCAAGACCCAAGCAAAAGCTTTCATGAGTTTGAGCAAGAATTGCTAAAGACCATCCCGTCGAGCAAATCTACAACGATATCCAAACCGGGAGAATCACTCGCTCTAAAACTCGTTTAGCTAACTTTTGTGAACACTATTCATTCATCTATAGCATTGAACCTATGAAGGTTGAAGAAGCATTGGAAGATCCGGATTGGATAAATGCCATGCATGAAGAGATACACAACTTTGAGAGAAATCAAGTGTGGACATTGGTTGAGAAGCCCGACAATAACCACAACATCATCGGTACCAAATGGGTGTTTCGCAACAAGCAAGATGAAGATGGACAAGTAGTTCGCAACAAAGCAGGTCTCGTCGCCCAAGGCTACACACAAGTCGAAGGTATGGACTATGGTGAGACTTATGCTCCCGTTTCTAGACTTGAGACCATTCGCATCTTACTTGCGTGTGCTAATCACCATGATATCACCTTATACCAAATGGACATTAAAAGTGCTTTTCTAAATGGTGAAATAGAGGAGGAAGTTTATGTCAAACAACCTCCCGGCTTTGTTAATCCTAAGAAACCTAATCATGTTTACAAACTTCACAAAGCTCTTTATGGTCTTAAACAAGCTCCTAGAGCGTGGTATAAATGCTTGACCAAGTTCCTTATTGAAAAAGGCTTTGAAATTGGGAAAATAGATTCTACTCTTTTTACTAAAAGGGTCAATGGAGAACTATTTGTGTGCCAAATCTATGTTGATGATATTTTATTTGGTTCTACTAACCCTCATTTTAGTGAAAAGTTTGGGAAGCTAATGTCGGAGAAGTTTGAGATGTCTATGATGAGTGAACTCAAATTATTTCTTGGTTTGCAAATCAAGCAAACTAAGGAGGGTACCTTTGTCTCTCAAACAAAGTACACCAAGGACTTATTCAAGAAGTTCAATATGCAAGAATGCAAAGGTATGACTACACCCATGCCTACTAGTAGACATCTTGATTTGACCAAAGATGGTGAACCGGTCGATCAAAAGGTTTATCGCTCTATGATTGGTTCATTGTTATATCTATGTGCTTCACGTCTATCATGCTAAGTGTGTGCATGTGTGCACGATATCAAGCTGCTCCTGAAGAATGTCATCTTAAGGCCGTGAAAAGGATAGTGAGATACTTAATCCATACACCAAATTTTGGCATTTGGTATCCTAAGAGGGCCTCTTTCGATCTTGTTGCCTACTCCGACTCGGACTATGCTGGTGACAAGGTTGATAGAAAGTCCACTTCGGGTACTTGTCCATTTCTTGGTAGATCTCTTGTATCTTGGTCTTCCAAGAAACAAAACTCGGTATCCTTATCCACCGCCGAAGAGGAATACATTGCCACTGGTTCATGTTGTGCTCAGTTACTTTGGATGACCCAAACTCTTAAAGATTATGGGATATATGTGAAACATGTTCCATTACTTTGTGACAATGAAAGTGCTATCAAGATTGCTCACAATCCCGTGCAACATTCTCGAACTAAGCATATTGAAGTTCGTCATCATTTCATTCGAGATCATGTTGCCAAAGGGGACATTAATCTTAAGCATGTTCGCACCGAAAAACAATTAGCGGATATTTTCACTAAACCACTTGATGAGAAAGTGTTTTGCAGGTTAAGAGGTGAATTGAACATCATTGATGCTTCAAACTTGGATTAGAAACTCCATTGGATACATGCAAGACATGAGATTATGATTAATCCTTGATATTTCTCTTATGATGATAATCTTATGTCTTGGATATATTTGCACCTTGCATGTTATCTAACCCATGTAGGTACTTGGATGAATTGAATTCCATGAGATTGTAACCTACTCACATCTTGATCAATCTCTACATCACCAAGTCTCTACACAATGGTGGTTGAAGACAAGGAAGCACGGAACCATTCAAACATATCCTTTGACAAATTCTATGTTGAGTTTCATGATTGTCATTTTGGATACACAAGTCTCTTCCTTGCAAAAACTAACCCATGTAGGTAGATGAACTCAAATTCCAAGTGGTGCTCCCAACTCTTGATGAGCTACATCAACCTTGAGCCACCCACACAAGTTCAACTACATGATCAACACCACCACCCAAGGTATGTCATTCCATCTTAGAGAAGCTTTAGTCCAAGTCATGAGTCAAAGCAACTTGACAAGATGTGAATACATCAAGATGCTTAAATGATAAATGGTAACCCCATTTTGAGCTTAAACGATGAGTATGACCTATGATCAAGTGATCTCACTTGACTCCAAAGTCAATATACTCTAACATAGGTGACCTTCTCGCCGACCATCTCTAGATGAAGTTTACTTGTGTTCTTTTCTGTGCTCTTGCATTTGTCTCATGCATGTTTGTTTCCCCATTCAATAAATTAAAAAAACTTCATCTAGATTTCTTTCTTTTCTGTTTGTTCTGCTTCCCTGCATCCAATTCATTGCAAATCTTTCTGTTAATTCCTTGCAAATCCTTGTGAGATCTTACTTGTCTAGTGAGCTGAGGTGACAAGTGTTTTCTCTGTGATGAACTCGATCTCACCGGTTTGTTGTTTTCGGTCCAACCGAATCATTTTGGTGCAACCGAAGCATACCACTCGGTGCCACCGATTTCACTACAGGAAAAACATTTTGCCACTTGTTCTTGCTTTACTTTTGATCCAGCTCCACTCAATGAATCTTGTCCTCTACAAACATCACACTTTTATCGGTGCTTTGTGCTATGACTCAAGGACCAAACCCATTCACGATAGATTCCAGAAGGCCCTTCTTGGAAATTGATGTCAAAGGGGGAGAGAGAAATCACATCAAAGCTTATCACTTCCACAGGGGGAGAGAGAGATCTCCAGGGGAGAGAATACTCAAGAAGAGAGTAATCCTCAAGGATCCCATATGCTTGGTGTTCAAGAGGAGAGATGCCACATGTCTTCTTGAGGGGAAAGAAAGACATGTTCATATGTGCTTATTTGCATTAGCTCTGTTCATTTGTTTCCTTGAGCTCTGATTTTGCATTTTGCTCTGATTTTCTGTTCCCTATCTTCTCCCAGTATCCCATGCTAGATTCAGGGGGAGCAAGACATCTAAGGGAAAGAAATTCCTTAAATTCATTGCACATCTTTACCTTTGGGGACATGCCTATGTGGTACTTTGTACTCACTCTCTACATGTCATCCCAGTCTTGGTATTCTTGTGGTTTCTTCTGTTTGCTCTAGCTAGTAGGTGTATCTGTGTTATCTAACCTTGTTTACGCAGGTTCATTCAATCCTAAGCCAACTCAAAACCACAAGGTAAGTATATGCATCATAGTCATGTGTATGAGGAATTATTGCTGATGTACATATTGTTTGCAAGGACTCATGAGCATGAAGGTACATTTCCCACATACACATCTGTTGCTATCTTTTGCTCTGATGCATATGGCCAAGATACATGTAACACATTGCTTACTCTGTCATGTTCATGCATTCACATGCTTCTATATTCCATATTCACATGATTGCATACATGCAGGGGGAGCCTATGCTTGTTACATGTATTTCCAAAGCTTTACTTGCTATTCTCTATATCTTTATCTAAAGCTTTGATGTATGTTGTCATCAATTACCAAAAAGGGGGAGATTGAAAGCACAAGTGCTCCCTGGGTGGTTTCGATAATTAATGTCAACATATCTCTTGTTGGACTAACACTTTTACCTAGTATGTTTCAGACAAGTTCAACAATGGAGTGGCATGGACTAAAGGATGTGGAATCCCTTCTAGATGCTAAGGACAAAGGATTGGCTCAAGCTCCAAGCTCAAGACACTACGTTTTCTATTTTAGTGATCCAAGATCACATTGAGTCCATAGGAAAAGCCAATACTATCAAGAGGGGATGAGGTGTTGCTTAATGGCTTGCTTTCTCAAAGTGCTTAGTGATATGCTCCAAAGCCCTCAACTACTTTCTCACATCCACATATGTCCTAAACCAAAAGTCTAACTCGGCCCCACCGATTCTTTCTATCCGGCGCCACCGAGTTTAGATGTCATAGCCACTGCCACAAACCCTAGGCAAATCGGTCTCACCGATAGGGATCTCGGTCTCACTGAGATGGGATTGTAATCTTTGTGTGTATGTCCATTACCAAAATCGGTCTCACCGAGTTTGAGCAATCAATACTACCGAGATTACAATGCAAACTCTCTAGTTAGCTTATTACCAAAATCGGTCCCACCGAGTTTTTGTAATCGGTCTCACCGAGTTTGCCAGACCAACTCTCTGGTTAGCTTATTACCAAAATCGGTCCCACCGAGTTTGTGTAATCGGTCTCACCGAGATTAAGTTATGCCCTAACCCTAACCATATCGGTCCTACCGAGTTGCATGTCGGTCCCACCGAAAATCCTAACGGTCACTAGATTCGCTAAATCGGTCCGACCGAGTTTCTCAATTCGGTCCCATCGAGTTTGGTAAGTTGTGTGTAACGGTTAAATTTTGTGTGGAGTCTATATATACCCCTCCACCTCCTCTTCATTCGTTGAGAGAGCCATCAGAAGAAACCTACACTTCCAGCATCCATTTTCTGAGAGAGAACCACCTACTCATGTGTTGAGGCCAAGATATTCCATTCCTACCATATGAATCTTGATCTCTAGCCTTCCCTAAGTTGCTTTCCACCAAATCCAAATCCCGTGAGAGAGAGTTGAGTGTTGTGGAGACTATCATTTGAAGCACAAGAGCAAGGAGTTCATCATCAACACACCATTTATTACCTCTTGGAGACTGGTGTCTCCTAGATTGCCTAGGTGTCACTTGGGAGCCTCTGACAAGATTGTGGAGTTGAACCAAGGAGTTTGTAAGGGCAAGGAGATCACCTACTTCGTGAAGATCTACCGCTAGTGAGGCAAGTCCTTCGTGGGCGACGTCCATGGTGGGATAGACAAGGTTGCTTCTTCGTGGACCCTTCGTGGGTGGAGCCCTCCGTGGACTCGCGCAATAGTTTATTTTCGTGGGTTGAAGTCTCCATCAACATGGATGTACGATAGCACCACCTATCGGAACCACGGCAAAAACATCCGTGTCTCCAATTGTGTTTGAATCCTCCAATCCCTTCCCTTTACATTCTTGCAAGTTGCATGCTTTACTTTCCACTGCTCATATACTCTGTGCATGCTTGCTTGATATGTATTGTGATTGTTAAATTTGTGCCAAAACTCTAATCCAACTTAAAGAAGTTAAAAACTGCAACTTTTGGTACCTAGTGTCTAATCACCCCCCTCTAGACACCTCTTCTCAGTCCTTTCAATAAGTAGTACGACAGTATTATTTATAACATGATATATCGTTGATAGAATTGCAACTCTCATTGCTGGTTAGGAACTGTTGTTTGATTTCATTCCAACAGCTGTCGTGCTTTATTCAATTTTGTGTATTCGCCTTGTGACAGCACGTAAAACCAGCACCGTACCGATCGCTTGTAATATGAAAATCGCTGAGGTAGAACACATGGGTCCCCAAACATGCAGGGTGGGCCTGCAGCCCAAAGTCCAGAACCGTGAGCCTGTCTGAGTATTATATTCTCAGCTGAACCCCCATAATGCCCGTGTGTTACACGTAACATCAAGATGCATTTGTATGAGTATTTTATCTTGTGAGAGAAAAGGATGAACGAGGGAAGGCCTTATTAGCAAATGTGGAGAGGTGTGTGGGTACCTTTTTGCAAAAGTGCCATAGTTACCTTCCTATCTGTCAGATATAAATCGGACGACCTATATTGCAGGATGGCAGGCACACCATCATCACCAACTCCTCTATACTATGTTAAAAACAACTCTATTTTTTATAATTATATATGTTATATATATTCCCCTTGATTTTTCTTATGTATATAGTTGTGATATAAAAGATTTGTATATTTCTTTACACAGGGAGTATCTCTCTGTCAAAAATATATTTATGTGTAAATAATTACTCTTGTCTTTCTACTTCCTTTCGCAGATATGTGGGGCATCCAGCAACGGGGTCCATGTGCCATATGCACAAATTAGAGTGCACAACTGCATGGTAGACACACGCCGGTCGTAGCGCCACAGTAATGCCCAATGAGTCGACAAATCACAACCCCCCTTCCAGCTTTAGCAGTCAGCTGGACGGACGAAGCAGTAATATTTCACTGGGCCTAAATCCTCTTCTCCCTTATTTGCTTGTCCAGAGAAAAACCCCTCTCGGCGATTGGATAGGGTTTTCTCATGGAGAACCAGGTACGAATTCTTCATCCATCCCCGATAAATCCAAGTCCCTTGGTCGCAGGTAATCCTAGGATGGCAGCCGCCGCCGTAGATGCATTTTTTTCCTACTGAATCTAGTGTGTTTCATTTGCAGTACCCAAAGTGCGAGGACCTTACAGGTTTCTGCGCCCTCGGCGAGACGCCACACTTGTTCCTTCTCATCATAACACATGATTTTAAAACGCGCACAGTATGTTCCTAGAATCCTCTTTTCTATGCGGGAGGGTGGGGTTTTTTTGAACATGCTGTCGACTAATTTGGAAATTTGGATTGCTATATTTGGATAGAAGGTACTACTAGTACGATGGTCAACACTAACGTGAAGGAGGAAGTTATTTCCAGATTTGGATAGGGAATACATTGTGTTCTCATATTATTTTTCCTGAAGTGCATTATTTGCTCTGCCAGAACACATGTACTCAAGATGCTCGGCCTTGCCATAACTGAATACACCAGTTTAATGGTCACAGTGAAGACAAGCCATGGATATAAGTTCCAAGTTGGGTTCATGAACCAAGAAGATCCCTGTTTTTTATGGCCGAACTTGGATAAACTTTCTCAAGTGTTACAGACTGAAAGTTGGTGCACGAATGTTGATGGAAATAGCATAACCTGGTCTCATCTTCACTGCGATCTTCCACCCCGACGTCGTTCCAATTGTTCATCCATGTTAGTTTTGTATCTAGTTCTTGCTTGTTGCCTCGATTACTTCTTAATCCACCTAATCTATCTAACTAATCACAATTTAACTTTAGAAGTAGTAATGATCTCTCACGAAGATGCTATTTCTAACTAATATTTTCTTATAATTGGTGGCACGTGTAGGTTTTTTCAGAGTTAAGCAGGCTGCTCGTTTGTTATTCTGTAATAACTCGGCTGTTACTAATGGCACTGAAGTTGACTGGGACAACATCCACAAGTTTCTACACTTTATTGATCGTCTTGAGGTCCTTGTGGGGCGTTTCAATGGTGGAAGGCCACGTGGGATATGTGTGCCACTGCTACACTCATTGAACAGGTCCAACTGTGTCGAGAAAGTTATGGTACGAGCTATTTTTTGTTATATATGTTGTTCATAAACTATTGCTTATACACAGTTTTACAGGTGTGATGTTCTTGAAACAGAAATTGCCCAGTTCTATTGTTCCTATACATATGTCTGACCATGGTCGGGTCAGACTTGCGCTTGGTCACAACATGATGTTTATGTTGACCTACTCCATTCCCCTTGGAGGTGAAAAGATACTTATTCATTGGTGGTCTCAAATAATAAAGGCCCGTCCATCATGGAGAATATGACAGAAGATTATGTTCATGCTTTTCCATGACTCTAAAGCGAATATCCTGTTTATTGACCACATTGCGAGATGAAGCCACTTTCAGAAGGTTCTGGATGCGCGGGGTGGCACCTGGGCCTTGTCCTGGGGCTTGGCGGCCTCACCCTTGGTTAACTGTAGGCAAAGTAGCACTGTTCGATGCGTGCTTTGTACAATTGAACCTGTATAAATATTCATACTGCTTTCAGCTATGGTTGTTAAGTGCCCCTGCTGGTTTCAGTTAAGGTTGTTAAGTACTCCTGCTGCTTTTACAGTTTGTCGTGTTTCTTTAGTCCTGTCTTCCTCCAGCCACCAAAACCAAACCAGCGCCGGTGGGGCCGCCTGCTTCCGCCTCCCATGGCTGGCTGTGCCTCAGCGCACGCATCACCGCCCCACCATCTCCTAAATAGTTAACGCCGACGTCCGAGGCCTCGCCGTCATCCTCCGCGCGCTTTGGTGCGCTCGCCGCGGCGCTGCCCTCTCGCGTTGTCAACATGGTCACCAAACAACAGGAATCGGTAGAAGTACGTGGAGAGGATGACAGTAGGGGCCTACCATGTCAGCGTATGGAAAAATAAAATGCTTCCTCCTAGTGTTTTTCTGACATCTGGGACCCACGACATTGTGAGAATTTATACTCAATAGACAAGAGAACAACACAAGATCAACTGATACCTAGGACGTAGCTGCTCGAGCAGTATTTTTTTTGTTATTGTTGAGACGGAGTAGGGTTTGAACTGGGCTGTGGCCCGTCTAGCCCAGGCTTATATTTTATGTTCACCATGTGACCAGGCCAACTATTTTTTCTTTGTGAAAATGAGCCCAGTTTATTTTTTCTGAAGAATACCCAATCCAGGCCTACTTATTTTTCTACGCTTGCAACTCTTTCAAGACGCTTGCAAATCTTGAAAGTAATATGAAATGGGTTATAATATAAAAAAAGATGACAAATTGGTAATTACTTTATAATTTCTGATTTTTTTCACATTTTCAGATTCCTATTTCCCTGGGCATTAACCTAATTTAAATATATCTTCAAAGTACTTTAAATCTGGCTCGACATTTCAGTATTAAAAATAGTTTGGAACCCACAGAAATATGCAAAATTGGCCCTGGCGAACCAAAAATAATGGAATGCAATAAATTGCATAAGAAGTTGCAATAAGCTATATATAAATTATTAAAAAAAGAGGGAATGGTCTGACTTGTGGGCCTATTAAGTTGACGCGTATGCAAGATTTTTTTAGTTATTATATACGTCAATAAACGATTCTAGCAGACGTAACCGTTGGATGTCAATCCAACGGCCGTCGTGTTTCCTCAATCTTTGATCTTCTTGCTCCAGCCGCCAAAGTAGCGCCGACGGGACCACCTGCTGCCGCCTACCATGGCCGGCTATGCTGCTGCGCAGGCCTCACCGCCCCCTACTACTCCCACCGCTGGCCAGGGCATCCCTCTACTACCCACACTCCTTGTTATTCTGCGGCGACGACAACCTTACACCGCAGCCAAACCAGTGAACCCTCAT
Source organism: Triticum aestivum (assembly GCF_018294505.1). Taxonomy (NCBI): domain Eukaryota; kingdom Viridiplantae; phylum Streptophyta; class Magnoliopsida; order Poales; family Poaceae; genus Triticum; species Triticum aestivum. Next base: position 360,598,484 of record NC_057813.1, on the reverse strand, counting down.
ACCCCTCTCCGTGCAGGCTTCCACTGTCGCGTCTTCCCTGGATCTGCATCGTCCCCTTCCTAGGCCTCACCGTCGTCCACCGCCCTGGTGCTCTTGGCACGGCGTGGTCAATGTGGTCAACGACCGACTTCCATCAGAAGAGTACTGTACATGGAGAGGCTGACAACTGGGTCAATGGCAGCCACAAGGAAGTGCCTTCTTATTACATGGAAAATAATTATTCCTCCACCTGACAGCATGGACCACCGGACGGGCCACCATATTTTGCGAAAAAAACGTTTCCTCCCTGACTGCTGGGACCCACTGGACGGGCCACCGTATTTCACGAAAAAAACGTTCCCCCCACTGTAAGCTCAGATCCATTGGAAGTGCCTCCTTATTACGCATAAAAAATGAATACACCCCCTGCTAGCTGGGACCCACCTTGGTTGGAGGCTGACTTGTGGGCCGACTAAGTTGACTGGGACGGAGGCCTTTGTCAACTTAGTCAATATGAATGATTCTAGCTCCAGTGACCGTACGATGTCCATCCAACGGCCGTAGTGCTTCTTCAACCTCTGGTCTTCTTGCTCCAGCCGCCCAAAGCAGCGCTGGTCGTGCCGCATGCTCCTAGCTCCCGTGGCCAGCTGTGATGCTGCGAAGGCCTCAGCGCCCCCTACTACTCCCACTGCTGACAGGTCATCCCTCTACTCACCCACACCCCCTGTTATTCTGCGGCGACGGTATTCTCACACCGCAGCCGAACCAGTGAACCCTCATACTCCTCTACGCGTGGGCATCCACTGTCGCGTCTTCCCCGGCTCCGTGTCGTGCCTTTCCTAGGCCTCCCTGTCGTCCATCGCCCCTGTGCTCTCGGCGCGACGTGGCCAACATGGTCAAGGAACGACTTCCATCGGATGTGGACTGTATGTGGAGAGTCTGACAGCTGGGTCCACGGCCGCAGCAAGGAAGTGCCTCCTTATCACGCGAAAAATAATGATTCCTCCACCTGATAGCAGGGACCCACCGGACGGGCCACTTTCACGAAAAAATGTTTCCCCCCTGACTGTTGGGACCCACCAGCTACATCTTCGCACGCAAGGAAGTGCGTCCATATTACGGGAAAAAAATGATTCGCCCCCTGACTGATGGGACCCACCAGCTACATCTTCGCACGCAAGGAAGTGCATCCGGGCAAAAAAAAACGATTCACCCCCCTAAGTGCTGGGACCCACCAGCTACATCTTCGCACACAAGGAAGTGCGTCCATATTATGGGCAAAAAAAATGATTCGCCCCTGACTATTGGGACCCACCAGCTACATCTTCGCACGCAAAGAAGCGCGTCCGGGAAAAAAACGATTTGCCCACCTGAATGCTGGGACCCACCAGCTACATCTTCACACGCAAGAAAGTGCCTGACAGCCGGGACCCACCTGGTCAAAGCGTACATAGCGTTGCCATTCTGGTCGCCAACGTCTACGTACATACTGGTCAATGTAGAGGCGCGCACGTGTCGTAGTAGAGGCGCGCATGTGTCATAGTAGAGGTGCGCACGTAGCATATACACGTACGTACAACGGCCAGTGATGAGGACATCAATACCATTGTTACACCCACAACCCCTACTGCTACATATACTGGACTAATTACTAGAGCTCGCGCACGCCAATTAAATTATCAGGTACTTTCGTTTCTTGGTAATGATTCTAATGTTCATGAGAATATGATGCTGCCTAAATTGGATACATTTGTTTTGCTTACAAATGAAGGGCCTAGCTTGGAGAAGGATGGACATAGGAGCAAGAACAGGCATGGAGATGATGCCATGCGCATGGGGAACAAGAACGGAGTTACAAGTGATGATTTCAGGACTTTGAAGCCACCATAATGGGTGCATGAAGCCTTGGACGAAATATACAAGATGTCACATCATAAAATTTCATCCTGAGGCTATTCTAGGTGTTGCGTCACCTTATTATTGGGCCAGGCCCATGTAATTTCGAAATACATAAGTATAGGCTATTTTTAGAGTCCGTATGTGTGGGGAAACAAGAGATAGGGTTGATTTCGGACCCCTCCACCAAGGGCCACGAAATTCCCCCCTCTTCCTCCATATATACAGCCCTTAGGGCACCGTTTTGACTTTGCGTTTTGTTTAGATTAAAGTTCGCCATAGCTACAACTTCGCATACTTCATTTGTGTTCAACAACCAGACAAAGGCGTCACAGAACCCCACCTTTGATCAATAAAGATTTCATCTTATATTCGCAATATCCAGATTGCAAACTCAGTTTCTTGCTTGTTCTTCATTTGCTCGCAGGAAACAGACCCTCGTGGTCAGGTTGATCGTGCTCCGGCGTGGTCAATAACCTCTCGGAGTTGGTTTAGCGATTACTAAGGCGCGACGTCCTTGCATGTTCGTATTCGGATCGTCAAAGTCGACTTACACAAAAGCGATACCATCATCTCATCGAAAGACGGGACACCTTTGCCTCTATCAAGTGGTATCATATTTCCAGGTTGCTCGGTGAGATTTTACAGTTTTTTTGTAGTTTAGATCGAGTCTGTTCTTCATACCTATAGTCCACGAAAAAGCCACAAAAAAATTAGGGTTAGTTCATCCTATCCGAACCATTCTGAGCATTTGCATAATCTTTTCTGTATTTGCATTGTTGAATTTGCGATTGCATCGTCGTGTCTAGTTGCTAGTCTTAGAGTCTAGTCTTTTAGAGTTTCGAGTTCTGGTCATAAGTTGTCACGCCGCTGCCGCACCATCATCATCGCCCCTGCCATCTACCACCACGGCTTATCCGCCACCGCTTCGAATCCGTATCCATATACCACCAACGCTGCCATCTACCACCATATATCCACCACCAATCCGAGTTCTTTTCATATTAGGTTTGTTTTCAAGATCCATCTAGTTTCCGATTCATGTTTCCTTGCCAGATTAGGTTTCGGAAAAAAAAGAGTCCGGAAACCACCCTCCGTTTAGGCCCAAAATTTTCCAAAAAAGCACTTGTCAAAAAAAAATCTGGCTATCCTATTTTTAGGTGTTTCTGAGTGTTTTGAGACAGGTGCCATTATAGAAAGTTTTTTTGAGCCGTTTCCAGATTTTGGTCCGGGCAGTCGAAAAAAAAATTGGTCACAAAAATTTCATGGCTATCCTGTTACCTTGACTTGGGAAGAGTTTTGAGACACTCGCCATTATAGTGAATTTTCGCAAAAAAAGGAAGCGCAAAAAAAAGAGCGCAAAAAAAATCAGAGTGTGCTCCTTCCTTGATTAAGTGTCGCGCCGTGATTTTGTTAGTGTTCTAGGCTCGCGTCTCTAGCACGGTCTAGCCTAGGACCAACACAGTACCGTCGTTGAGCGTTTATTCAACTTTGCATCTCTGAATTGATTATTGCTGACCTTTTTTGCTACCATATTATAAGCCTTCCCAGCTCCACATACATCTACGTCGTGCGTTTGACTCTCCCTAGTAATCGCTCTATCCATGCTTTGAGAGTTTTGACTACAACGGTTGCCGATCACCGCCTGCTGCTGGGTAAGAACTCGTAAGAATTTGAGTTTTGCTTGATGGATTTGTGACACCCACCACCACCACTTTTTCGTAGTCTGTAGGATCATATTCTTGTGTGTTTCTATTGCTGCTAACCATGCCAGGATCACAAGCCGACGATATTGACTGGGAGAGCTTAACGAACAAGGAGCTTCATGATAAGTTTCAGCAAATGATGACTGAACAGGTGCAAGATGTGCTGAACAATTTTGAAGAGGCCATGGAGAAGATCACTGGCTTTGAGAAGACTTTCGAAACAAAGCTCGATAACAGATTTAATGAACTGCTTGCGCGTCTTCCACCACTGGTTGCACCTGCCGCACCTCTGCAACAACAACAACTACTACTACCTCCACGTCGCGAAACAGCCCTCCGTCGAGCAAGCCGTGTACTTCTTCATCCTGGCCAAACTGCTGGTGCTGCTATTGATACTTCTGTGGCTCCTGCTGCTGATGCGGAGGATGATTATGCGGGAGATTACAAGGATGAGGTTGATCAAAATCCGAACTACATGCAACCACCAGCACCACAACCACCAGGTCGTCCACATGCAAATAATCACAATGGTAGGGCTCTCCCTCAGGTACGAGATGATGTCCATATTCCTAAACTGAAATTGTATATTCCACCATTTGAGGGTAGATATGTTCCTAATATATATCTTACTTGGGAGTTAGAAACTGAACAACGATTTACGTGTTTACAATATCCTGAGGAGAGACGGGTTGCTGCTGCTGTTTGTGCTTTCACTAGTTTTGCATGTGTATGGTGGTCTGAACATTGTAGATTATATCCTATTCCAACTACTTGGGCTGCTTCGAAAACTGCTATGCGTACGCGTTGGGTTCCACCATATTATCAATGTGAATTGCTTCAACAATTACAGCGCTTAAGACAAGGGAAAAATTCTGTAGAAGAATATTATCAGGAATTACAAACTGGCATGATTAGATGTGGTATTGTTGAGGAGAATGAAGCTATGCTTGCACGTTTTATGGGTGGATTAAATAGAGAGATTCAGACCATTCTAGAGTATAAGGAGTATACTAATATCACTCGTTTATTCCATCTTGCTTGTAAAGCTGAACGTGAAGTGCAGGATCGACAAGCATTGGCGCGAACTAACTTTTCTGCAGGCCGACCTTCATCATGGACACCGCGTGCATCTTCTACTTCAACTGCACCAGCACCTCTATCAGGTGCCACCTCCAGCCGTGATACAAGAAAACAGGCACAACCACCATTATCTGCCAAGAGCGCACCTGCCGGGCCTGCACAGAATTCTTCTTCTTCCATAGCATCATGTCACACCCTAGCTAGTCATGCATCAGAGTGTGTGCATCATGTTTAAATTTCCATTTAATTTGAAATGGGGATTTGTGAAACCCTCAGAATCATTTCTGAAAAATGACCCAAATAAAAATTTCTCCAAAAGGGTCAAAGAAAATGCTCATGTTGCTCTCTGAAAATATTGGACAGAGATAAAAATCAAACCAATAATTTTAAGAGCTCATAGGTATTTATTTTGGGCATTTGGAATTAATGCATAAATATTTGCATTGGAAATATATTATTTATATATATTAATATATGTCCAAATATTATGCCAATTATAAATGAACTCTGGAATAATATATCTAGCTCTTGCAAAAATTGGCATAAGGTAAATAAATGATTTAATATTTTATTTAAATCAAAACAAATGTCAGAAATTAGAAAAGAAAAATAAATAAAAGGGAGAAGCTTACCTGGGCTCCTCCCTGTGCAGCCCAGCCAGCTGGCCGGCCCAGCCAGCAGGCGGCCCAGCCCGCCTCCCTCCTCTGTCGTCTTCGTCCTCGACAGAGGGAGGGGAGTGTGGCCGGCGCGCGCGCGCGCCACCGCGCCACGCCACCTGCTCGCCTGCCTGCCTGCCCTCCCCTCCTCGCCTCGATGCCCCGGACGACGCCACGCCCTCCCCCCTGCTCTCTCTCACTCTCCCTCGGTTCTTCCCCTCCTCTCCCTCGCTCTCTCTCTCACGGCCGAACACCACCATCGCCGCCGTTCGCCATAGCAGCCGTCACCGGCCACCCCTCGCCCCTCCGCTGAGCTCAGGAGCTCCGCCTCGACTCCCTCTTCCTCCCCACCAAGCCAAGCCCCTCCGGAAGCCCTGCATCGCCGCCACATCGCCGTTCCCCTCCTCAGCCACCGGAGACCATCGCCGTCGATTCACCGTCTCCAGCGCGTCCCCGAGCCCGCTTCGACGTCCACTGCAACCGCGGTGAGCTCCGCCACCGTTTCCCCCATCTTTTCCCCCTCGTTCTCGCACCGTAACCCCATTCCCACCACGGCCGAACCTCCGCCGTCGCCGAGCTCGCCGTCGACGCAGCTCCGGTGACCATTTGGTCACCCCGGCGAGTCCAACAAGTTCGTAAGGCCCCGTAGAGCATCCCTAGCGCCTTGCTTCGCTCGCCTTCGAGCTCCAACCCCGTTTCCGTGCACGACCGAACCCCGGCGGCCGCAGCCGAGCTCGCCGTCGTCGACTCCGGCCACCCCAGGCCCAGCCACGGCCACCGTTCGACGCGCGGGAGCAAGGGCTCTCCAACGAGCCCAAGCACAGCCTCGCCCGTGCCCTGTAGCGCGTTTCCGCATCGCGCCACCGTCTCGGGCCTCGCCGGCGTCATGTCGCCGGCGGGTTTGACCTGTTTGACCTGGGGTTTGACCCCCCCAGGGTCACTGACGCGTGGGCCCCGTCGGCTAGGTGGTTAGATTAGCGCTAATTACTGTTAGTCAAACCCCCTGACACTGACCAGTGGGCCCCAGCGCCACTAATCCCTAATTAGGATTAATTTAACCCTGTTAAACCCCCCTGTCACTGACGTGTGGCCCCCACACGTCAGGTTTGACCCCAGCCAGCCGCAGTTGACCACTGACGTCATGCTGACGTCATGCTGGCGCAATATATATATTTCTGGATTTAATTTAAATCAGGAAATTCCAGAATATTATTTAAACTTCAAAAATTCATAACTTTTATTCTGTAACTCCAAATTGGACAAATTATATATGAAAAATGATCAGAAAAATTAAATCTATCCATCTGTACTATTTTCATGCATGATCAAACAAGTTAAATTGATGTTAAATGCAGAACAAGGAAAAGCACTTTAAAAGGCCATGTTTGAGTTTGAAATTTGAATCTTTGATTCAAATTTGTTCAAACCCTTCTGGTTTTTAGTTGCATTAGCCCAACACACTCATATTGCCATGTTTCATGCATGCATCATATTGTTGCACATTGTTTGGTGATGGTTGTGTATCGGTGTCCTTTCGACAGGTTCTGTCTCCGAGGAGTACCGTGATTACCCTAACGAAGAACCGTATCAGTGCATCGAACCATCAGGCAAGCAACCAACCATTTGATCATATCGATACAATCCCGTGTTCTCGCTCCTGCTCTCTTTTACTGCATTAAGACAACGCGTTTCAAACTGCTGTGTGCTACGGTAGTTGAACCCATTTCCTCTGCATGACCTGTCATTGCCACAGTAACTAGATGAAACCCACTAGCATGTGTAGGAGTTGATTGAGCCATATGTATGTGTTGTTCCTACCTTGCTATGCCTGCTATGCTTAGAGTCGTGTCAGGTATGGTTCATCTGGGTGATGGGCTAGAGTGAAATGATTATGTAGGTAATGAGAGTGGTGTGGTGAACATGATTTGGTAAAGGTATCGATGAGAGGCCATGTAGGAGTACATGGTGGGTTGTTTCATTGAAGCCGACCTTAAGCACTGAGATCTGTATGTGTGATTTAAGAATCGGCTACTACCATGCATTGGGCCCGAAACCAATGGACCCTCTCGGCTTCTTATTCACCCTAGTTCTCCGTCCAGGAGTTGCAAGTAGTTTCTGGTGTTTGTAGCCTACTGGAGGCCGTGGACAGCGCTGACCGTAGGGGTGGGCTGTGATGCGGTAGGTACGTGGCCGGGTGTACCGAATACCCGTTAGGTATCTCGGGAACCCTGTTCACATCGTTCGGGGCCGTATGGGAAACCTCGGCCGGACTCCCTGCGGATGGAACCTGAATAGGCGATAAACCTGGACTGGAGGCTTAGGTGATTAGGTAGGTCGTGGCCGACACCCACGTTGGGCTTCCGCTTGAAGGTTGCCGAGTACATGTCGTGTAAACGATGGTAAGTGGTGAGAGCGTGTATGAAGAAGTACACCCCTGCAGGGTTAACATGATCTATTCGAATAGCCGCGTCCGCGGTAAAGGACTACTTGGTTGCCTATACAGTTCATAGACAAGTAAATGGAAACTGCTAAAAGCCTCAAGATAAGTGTGAGTGCCGAGGATGGCTCCTCCGTAGGAAGACGGAGGCGGATCCTCGGTAGTGTATTGAAGTGGTGAGTAGTGGACTCGTGTGCGCAAAACCATTTCAAGTTGGAGTATCGTAGGATAGCCTAGCCAAGAGTCAAAGCTGGCTTGCTGCAATAACTCCACCAACCCTTCTTGATAATATGCATGTATGTAGGATCTGATGTAAGTCTTGCTGAGTACCTTTGTACTCATGTTGCTATAATTTACATTTTTACAGAAGACGCTGCAACCCCTTCTGATGGGTTCTATGTAGACGTTGACATCAACGAGTAGGCTAAGGACCCAGGTGGTGACCCTGAGCTTGTGAAGGACCACGTAGTATAGCTAGGCTTTCCAAGCCTCCTTTATTTTACTAGTTGTCTGTACTCAGACAAGTTACTTCCGCTGCTGGTTTGTATGACTGTATGACTTGTATGTTGGGTCGTGAGACCCGTACCTTTGTGTATGTTATGTATGGCTCCCTGAGCCTTAAATAAAGTACTTGTGTCGTAGAGTCATGTTGTGATGCTTCGTTGTATTTGCACATATCGAGCATATTGTGTGTATGATTGAAATGCTTGGTATGTGTCTTTAGTAGCCTCTCTTACCGGGAAATGTCTCCTAGTGTTACCGCTGAGCCATGGTAGCTTGCTACTGCTCTGGAACACTTAGGCTAGCCGGCATGTGTCCTTCTTCGTTCCTGTGTCTGTCCCTTCGGGGAAATGTCACGCTTTGAGTACCGGAGTCCTGTTAGCCCGCTACAGCCCGGTTTACCGGAGTCCTGCTAGCCTAGTGCTACAGCCCGGACCCACTTGCTGATGACCGACACGTTCGAAGCTGGGTCATGGATGCCTGTCCCTGTAAGTCTGTGCCACTTTGGGTTTACGACTAGTCTTGTCAGCCCGGGCTCCTTATCATATGGATGCTAGCGACACTATCATATACGTGAGCCAAAAGGCGCAAACGGTCCCGGGCAAAGGTAAGGCGACACCCGTGGGAATACCATGCGTGAGGCCGCAAAGTGATATGAGGTGTTACCGGCTAGATCGATGTGACATCGAGTCGGGGGCCTGACAGCGTTGGCATCAGAGCCGGACTGCTTGTAGGTTCTCCAAGCCAAACTGGTCGATGTTGAGTCTAGAAATTCTTTAGTTATATGTAGGGGAATTGTTTGTGGGATGGAACGTAAGGCTCTTTTTACTCCTTTATCCTATGACATTCTGATCTGAGTCAGTCTATTCTTCCACCGGGGGTTAAGGAATTAGGATCTGTTCTCTCTATCAGGATCACGTGTTACTAATCAGTAGTACCTTATAGTCATGATGGATACAAGCCTAGTTCAGTTCTTTTACCACATTATGTTGCTAGGATGGTCTTAGAACTTTGATATGATGATGATGAGTGTGTATGTAATCCTTTGTCAAATGTCTCAAAATCCTTCTTGAGCATTTACAGCTGTTATGCTGCCGAAATTTTGCTAGAAATTCTAATGCCTTTGCATTATGATTGTGCTTTCAGATGGCCACTCGCGACCTCAATCAAGTGGTTCGCCTGACTCGATGCCTAGATGTACCCGGCCATACTGCCAAGTTGGTCAGGGTAATGACTGAGGCTGGATACCGCTGGTATCCTGAGTACACGGTCGAAGAGCAATTTCGGGACTTCAATCAAAGCCAGTATCTCTGCACCGTCCGGATATTTCCATCTTATCCTGGATCCACCGAGCCCCTTCACTGCTCCTATGGACTCGGGGTTACTATTGAGATGGCTGTGCAGGACGCCGCCTACTCTATGATGACCATCATGCGAGTCAGATCTGGACTATTTCGGGACTCTGATTTCCGGTATATGCCAGGATCACTTCCGGGAGCACAAGGGTATCTCCAGGCTATCTATGTTGACCCTACTCGGGAGGATTCACGGACTCGCACCACTGCTGAGATGCTCGAGGATAAGGACCGTGAAAATCGGGCCTTTAGGTTAGAGCTCTTCAATACCCGTGCTGACCACTGGGCCACTTTGACTCGGTTCGCACCGGCGGTGCAAGCTGGATTTTCAGATATGCGCGATCTCTATCCTGTGAGATCTGCTCTGCCAGACGTGATGGGTTGGCGTGATGTAGGAGGCATCACCCCACCTCGCGGTCCCCGCAGGCCACCGTCTGTTGGTCCAAGGCCTCATCCTAGCCCCTATGGTCCACAAGCTCCGCGAGATCGTCTGTTTCCGGATGATCATGTTGAGCTTCCAGGCTATGGAGGTGACTTCTACGAGGACTACTACGGATCGGTCTGAGTTAGTGGTAGTATCACTAGTTCGCACTAGCTGTGTCGTCTATCGTCCCACGTGACTCGTGGGATATGACCTAGTTTGTACTCTTTCCGGAGGTGTAGAAAAATAATGTATAGGAGCTTGGGATGCCTCCGATGAGATGTAATCCTCTTTTCACCGTAATAGTACTTTGTTTGGTCTTGTACTAAACCCTGTATGGTGTGTATGACGATGGAATAAAAGAAGCAGTTTCTGTATCTACCATGTCATACGGATGATCATCTTGCATTTCGAGTTATTCCTTACATTTTATATCCTATGTCGGAAATTTATCATCCTGACTAAATCATTATCTTGTTTACCTAGGATGGTCAACATGCGCACTAACCCTGCTCCTCAAGAGCAGGCCGAAGGCAGTGAAGTCAGGGATGCAAATCTACCTCATCCTCCTTCGCTAGCCGAGGTTATGATGGAAGCTGAGAGAAACAAGCGGGAGACCAACCGTTTGTTGGAGCGTATTGAACAGAACACAGCACACCATCAGAGCACTAACGTGGTGTCACTCAGTGATTTTATCAAATTACATCCACCCACGTTCCACCACTCCGTCGAGCCTCTCGACGCTGATGACTGGCTTCGCAGTATCTCTCACAAACTGCGTTCCGCGCTGGTAGCGGAGGCTGACAAGGTCACCTTTTCTGCATATCATCTTGAAGGCCCCGCCAGTCTATGGTGGGAGAATTATGGAGCTATGCGCCCAGCGGGTCATGTCACTACTTGGGCTGAATTCAGCGAGGCTTTCCGTGAACATCACATTCCGGAGGGTCTCATGGACCGTAAACGTGAGGAATTTTGCAGTTTCACCCAAGGCCGACTCTCTGTGGATGTTTACAGCAGGGAGTTTGGTAACCTCGCATGATATGCAACTGAGGAAGTTTCTACTGATGCGAAGAAGCAAGCAAGGTTCCGTAAGGGACTTAGTCCTGAGCTCCGCCGCGACCTCCGTCTACATGAGTGCACATCTTTTCAGAAACTTGTTAACAAAGCCATCAGTGCTGAAACTGGTCAGACTGACTATGACGCAACACGCAAGCATGGCCGTGACATGGGTTCCTCATCCGGTGCTGGTCCTCAGAAGCGCCGCGTGTGGGTGCCCAACACCGCCCTGCCACCCAGGTTCACACCGAGGCCATCCTTCCAGGCGCCTCGCCCCATTCAACAGTCTGCACCAGCCAAGCCCTATGGGGGTCCAACCAACAATGCTCCTCCACGTACCAGTTCCGTAACTTGTTTCAAGTGTGGGGAATCTGGCCACTATATGCGTGAGTGTCCCCAGACCAACCCCAACCAGTCTGCTAAAGCTGTTGGCCGTGGCAAGCCGACAGGGAAAGTGTTCCATGCCAAGCCGGTCACCGCTTCACGTGGCCATGTCAACTGTATCTCGGCCGAAGAAGCTCAAGAGGATCCCAACGTCGTTCTCGGTACGCTTCTTGTTAATTGCCATCCGGCATCTGTTCTTTTCGATACCGGAGCCTCTCATTCTTTTATATCCGAAAACTATGCTCGTTTGCATAACGTTGCATTCTGTGACATGCCATCCACTATGGAAATTTCTACTCCCGGGTCTAGATGGCAGACCTCTAGGGTAAGTTATGGAAATGAAATCCAAGTCGACAGACTTGTTTTCCTCGCGTCTTTGATAGCCCTTAAATCTTCAGATATTAATATCATTCTGGGTATGGACTGGATGTCGGCTCATCATGCCCAAATTGATTGCTTCTCTAGGACTGTTCAACTCACCCATCCTTCGGGGAAGATAGTCAATGTCTTGACCCGAATAGCCAAGCGACAGTTATATTCTCTTAACGCCAGCCCTTTGCCAGACCTTGAGGACGTTCCGGTAGTCCGTGACTTCCCGGATGTCTTCCCAGAAGAATTGCCAGGTGTTCCACCTGACAGGGATGTTGAGTTCGTAATAGACCTCATTCGAGGAACCGTTCCGATTGCTAGAAGACCTTATAAGATGGCACCACTAGAACTAGCCGAGCTTAAGAAACAACTCGATGAGTCCTTGAAAAAGGGTTTCATCCGACCTAGTTCATCTCCGTGGGCTTGCCCCGTCCTATTCGTCAAGAAGAAGGATGGTACGGACCGGATGGTTGTAGATTATCGACCTGTCAATTTGGTCACAATCAAGAACAAATATCCGCTCCCCAGGATCAACGACCTGTATGATCAGCTCGCTGGATCCTCAGTCTTCTCCAAGATGGATTTGAGGTTGGGCTACCATCAAATCAAAATCATAAACGGGGACATTCCTAAAACGGCCTTTGTTACTCGTTATGGCCAATACGAGTACACCGTCATGTCCTTCGGCTTAACCAACGCTCCAGCCACCTTCTCTCGGTTAATGAACTCAATCTTCATGGAGTATTTGGATAAATTCGTCGTCGTTTACCTCGATGATATACTCATCTACTCCAAGAACGAGGAAGAACATGCCGAACATCTAAGGCTAGTGTTGAAGAAACTTCGAGAGCATCGCCTTTATGCCAAATTTTCTAAATGTGAATTCTGGTTGTCAGAAGTGACCTATCTGGGTCATGTAATATCTGGTAAAGGTATTGCTGTTAACCCTGAGCGAGTTCAAGCCGTCCTTAATTGGACTCCACCTGAATCGGTCAAGCAAGTTCGGAGTTTTCTGGGCTTAGCGAGCTATTGCCGTCGCTTCGTCGAAAACTTCTCCAAAGTTGCCAAACCTCTAACCGAACTCCTCAAGAAAGATAAGAAGTTCGAATGGACTCCACAATGTGAGCACAGTTTTCAGGAACTGAAAAGACGCCTGACTTCTGCTCCCGTACTGGTACCGCCAGACTTCTCCAAGGACTTTGTTATCTATTGCGACGCCTCGCGACAAGGACTAGGTTGCATTCTCATGCAAGATCGACACGTAATTGCCTACGCTTCACGGCAATTGCACCCACATGAGGAGAATTATCCTACTCATGATCTAGAGCTTGCAGCCATAGTCTATGCACTTAAGACCTGGCGACATTACCTCCTCAGTAACCGTTGCGAGATATTCACTGATCACCAAAGTCTGAAGTACATCTTCACCCAACCGGATCTGAATCTCAGGCAAAGACGTTGGGTTGAGTTGATCACAGACTTCGACTTAGGAATAACCTACACCCCAGGGAAAGCCAACGTCATGGCTGATGCGCTAAGCCGTAAATCTTATTGTAACAACCTGATGTTACAACAAAGTCAACCGCTTCTCCATGAGGAATTTTGGAAGCTTAACCTTCACATTGTACCTCAAGGTTTTCTTTCCACCTTGGTGGCAAAACCTACCCTTACGGATCAGATTATCAAAGCACAGAAGGTAGATCCGGGAATTTCCCGCATCAAGAGAAACATCCAGAAAGGAATTGTGAATTGCTTCTCCATTAATGATCAAGGGGTCGTATACTTCGGGGATCGACTAGTGGTTCCCAAAGTGCGAAACCTGAGGCGATTAATCCTTAAGGAAGCTCACGAATCTCCTCTCACCATTCATCCCGGTAGTACTAAGATGTATCAGGACCTACGCCAGAGGTTCTGGTGGACTAGGATGAAGAGAGAAATTGCTCAGTATATTGCTAATTGCGACGTCTATCGTCGTGTAAAAGCAGAGCATCAACGGCCTGCTGGCACCCTTCAACCCTTAGCTATTCCTGAATGGAAATGGGATAAGATTGGTATGGATTTTATTACCGGTTTTCCCAGGACCAAGAGAGGGAATAATGCTATTTTCGTCGTGGTCGATCGTCTTTCCAAAGTAGCCCATTTCCTACCTGTTCGTGAGAGTATAACCGCTAGTCAGCTGGCAGACTTATACATCTCCCGAATAGTGTCCCTCCATGGTATTCCTTTGGAAATCAACTCGGATCGAGGAAGTCTTTTCACCTCTCGATTTTGGGAAAGTTTCCAAAATGCTATGGGAACCCGCCTCTCCTTTAGCACCGCATTCCACCCTCAGTCGAGTGGTCAAGTGGAACGCGTCAACCAGATTCTGGAAGACATGCTTCGAGCCTTTGTTATCTCATTCGGAATGGATTGGGAGAAGTGCCTTCCATTTGCCGAATTCTCTTACAACAACAGCTATCAATCTAGCTTGGGTAAAGCCCCTTTTGAAGTTCTCTATGGACGACGATGTCGAACACCCCTTAACTGGTCAGAGACCGGGGAAAGACAATTCTTTGGCCCGGACATGATTCAGGAAGCAGAAGAACAAGTTCATATCGTTCGTGAAAAGTTGAAAACAGCCCAATCTCGTCAAAAGAGTCAATATGACCGAAAACATAAGGCTATGACTTTCGAGGTTGACGAGAAGGCTTATCTTCGGGTCACCCCTCTGAAGGGAACCCATCGTTTCGGTATCAAAGGCAAATTGGCTCCTCGTTACATTGGACCTTTTCGCATTCTTGCCAAACGAGGAGAAGTTGCCTACCAGTTGGAACTACCTCCGCACCTCTCCAGAGTCCACGATGTCTTCCACGTTTCTCAACTCAGGCGTTGCTTCTCGGATCCTATCTGTGGAGTGGACCACGAAACGCTTGATCTTCAAGATAATCTTACATATCGAGAGTACCCTGTTCGTATCCTCGATCAGGCCGAATGTACCACCCGACGTCATAATATCAAGTTTCTCAAAGTACAATGGTTGCACCATTCTGAGGATGAAGCAACTTGGGAAAGGGAGGATCGTCTTCGACTTGAGTATCCCGCCTTCTTCCCGGAGAAACCCAAATCTCGGGACGAGATTCTTTTGAGTGGGGGTGAGTTGTCACACCCTAGCTAGTCATGCATCAGAGTGTGTGCATCATGTTTATATTTCCATTTACTTTGAAATGGGGATTTGTGAAACCCTCAGAATCATTTCTGAAAAATGACCCAAATAAAAATTTCTCCAAAAGGGTCCAAGAAAATGCTCATGTTGCTCTCTGAAAATATTGGACAGAGATAAAAATCAAACCAATATTTTTAAGAGCTCATAGGTATTTATTTTGGGCATTTGGAATTAATGCATAAATATTTGCATTGGAAATATATTATTTATATATATTAATATATGTCCAAATATTATGCCAATTATAAATGAACTCTGGAATAATATATCTAGCTCCTGCAAAAATTGGCATAAGGTAAATAAATGATTTAATATTTTATTTAAATCAAAACAAATGTCAGAAATTAGAAAAGAAAAATAAATAAAAGGGAGAAGCTTACCTGGGCTCCTCCCTATGCAGCCCAGCCAGCTGGCCGGCCCAGCCAGCAGGCGGCCCAGCCCGCCTCCCTCCTCTGTCGTCTTCGTCCTCGACAGAGGGAGGGGAGTGTGGCCGGCGCGCGCGCGCGCCACTGCTCCACGCCACCTGCTCGCCTGCCTGCCTGCCCTCCCCTCCTCGCCTCGATGCCCCGGACGACGCCACGCCCTCCCCCCTGCTCTCTCTCACTCTCCCTCGGTTCTTCCCCTCCTCTCCCTCGCTCTCTCTCTCACGGCCGAACACCACCATCGCCGCCGTTCGCCATAGCAGCCGTCACCGGCCACCCCTCGCCCCTCCGCTGAGCTCAGGAGCTCCGCCTCGACTCCCTCTTCCTCCCCACCAAGCCAAGCCCCTCCGGAAGCCCTGCATCGCCGCCACGTCGCCGTTCCCCTCCTCAGCCACCGAAGACCATCGCCGTCGATTTGCCGTCTCCAGCACGTCCCCGAGCCCGCTTCGACGCCCACTGCAACCGCGGTGAGCTCCGCCACCGTTTCCCCCTCTTTTCCCCCTCGTTCCCGTACCGTAACCCCATTCCCACCACGGCCGAACCTCCGCCGTCGCCGAGCTCGCCGTCGACGCAGCTCCGGTGACCATTTGGTCACCCCGGCGAGTCCAACAAGTTCGTAAGGCCCTGTAGAGCATCCCTAGCGCCTTGCTTCGCTCGCCTTCGAGCTCCAACCCCGTTTCCGTGCACGACCGAACCCCGGCGGCCGCAGCCGAGCTCGCCGTCGTCGACTCCGGCCACCCCAGGCCCAGCCACGGCCACCGTTCGACGCGCGGGAGCAAGGGCTCTCCAACGAGCCCAAGCACGGCCTCGCCCGTGCCCTGTAGCGCGTTTCCGCATCGCGCCACCGTCTCGGGCCTCGCCGGCGTCATGTCGCCGGCGGGTTTGACCTGTTTGACCTGGGGTTTGACCCCCCCAGGGTCACTGACGCGTGGGCCCCGTCGGCTAGGTGGTTAGATTAGCGCTAATTACTGTTAGTCAAACCCCCTGACACTGACCAGTGGGCCCCAGCGCCACTAATCCCTAATTAGGATTAATTTAACCCTGTTAAACCCCCCTGTCACTGACGTGTGGCCCCCACACGTCAGGTTTGACCCCAGCCAGCCGCAGTTGACCACTAACGTCATGCTGACGTCATGCTGGCGCAATATATATATTTCTGGATTTAATTTAAATCAGGAAATTCCAGAATATTATTTAAACTTCAAAAATTCATAACTTTTATTCTGTAACTCCAAATTGGACAAATTATATATGAAAAATGATCAGAAAAATTCAATCTATCCATCTGTACTATTTTCATGCATGATCAAACAAGTTAAATTGATGTTAAATGCAGAACAAGGAAAAGCACTTTAAAAGGCCATGTTTGAGTTTGAAATTTGAATCTTTGATTCAAATTTGTTCAAACCCTTCTGGTTTTTAGTTGCATTAGCCCAACACACTCATATTGCCATGTTTCATGCATGCATCATATTGTTGCACATTGTTTGGTGATGGTTGTGTATCGGTGTCCTTTCGACAGGTTCTGTCTCCGAGGAGTACCGTGATTACCCTAACAAAGAACCGTATCAGTGCATCGAACCATCAGGCAAGCAACCAACCATTTGATCATATCGATACAATCCCATGTTCTCGCTCCTGCTCTCTTTTACTGCATTAAGACAACGCGTTTCAAACTGCTGTGTGCTACGGTAGTTGAACCCATTTCCTCTGCATGACCTGTCATTGCCACAGTAACTAGATGAAACCCACTAGCATGTGTAGGAGTTGATTGAGCCATATGTATGTGTTGTTCCTACCTTGCTATGCCTGCTATGCTTAGAGTCGTGTCAGGTATGGTTCATCTGGGTGATGGGCTAGAGTGAAATGATTATGTAGGTAATGAGAGTGGTGTGGTGAACACGATTTGGTAAAGGTATCGATGAGAGGCCATGTAGGAGTACATGGTGGGTTGTTTCATTGAAGCCGACCTTAAGCACTGAGATCTGTATGTGTGATTTAAGAATCGGCTACTACCATGCATTGGGCCCGAAACCAATGGACCCTCTCGGCTTCTTATTCACCCTAGTTCTCCGTCCAGGAGTTAGAAGTAGTTTCTGGTGTTTGTAGCCTACTGGAGGCCGTGGACAGCGCTGACCGTAGGGGTGGGCTGTGATGCGGTAGGTACGTGGCCGGGTGTACCGAATACCCGTTAGGTATCTCGGGAACCCTGTTCACATCGTTCGGGGCCATATGGGAAACCTCGGCCGGACTCCCTGCGGATGGAACCTGAATAGGCGATAAACCTGGACTGGAGGCTTAGGTGATTAGGTAGGTCGTGGCCGACACCCACGTTGGGCTTCCGCTTGAAGGTTGCCGAGTACATGTCGTGTAAACAATGGTAAGTGGTGAGAGCGTGTATGAAGAAGTACACCCCTGCAGGGTTAACATGATCTATTCGAATAGCCGCGTCCACGGTAAAGGACTACTTGGTTGCCTATACAGTTCATAGACAAGTAAATGGAAACTGCTAAAAGCCTCAAGATAAGTGTGAGTGCCGAGGATGGCTCCTCCGTAGGAAGACGGAGGCGGATCCTCGGTAGTGTATTGAAGTGGTGAGTAGTGGACTCGTGTGCGCAAAACCATTTCAAGTTGGAGTATCGTAGGATAGCCTAGCCAAGAGTCAAAGCTGGCTTGCTGCAATAACTCCACCAACCCTTCTTGATAATATGCATGTATGTAGGATCTGATGTAAGTCTTGCTGAGTACCTTTGTACTCATGTTGCTATAATTTACATTTTTACAGAAGACGCTGCAACCCCTTCTGATGGGTTCTATGTAGACGTTGACATCAACGAGTAGGCTAAGGACCCAGGTGGTGACCCTGAGCTTGTGAGGGACCACGTAGTATAGCTAGGCTTTCCAAGCCTCCTTTATTTTACTAGTTGTTTGTACTCAGACAAGTTACTTCCGCTGCTGGTTTGTATGACTGTATGACTTGTATGTTGGGTCGTGAGACCCGTACCTTTGTGTATGTTATGTATGGCTCCCTGAGCCTTAAATAAAGTACTTGTGTCGTAGAGTCATGTTGTGATGCTTCGTTGTATTTGCACATATCGAGCATATTGTGTGTATGATTGAAATGCTTGGTATGTGTGGGATCTGACTACCTAGTTGTTTATCTTTAGTAGCCTCTCTTACCGGGAAATGTCTCCTAGTGTTACCGCTGAGCCATGGTAGCTTGCTACTGCTCTGGAACACTTAGGCTAGCCGGCATGTGTCCTTCTTCGTTCCTGTGTCTGTCCC
This sequence comes from Triticum aestivum, assembly GCF_018294505.1. Taxonomy (NCBI): domain Eukaryota; kingdom Viridiplantae; phylum Streptophyta; class Magnoliopsida; order Poales; family Poaceae; genus Triticum; species Triticum aestivum. The sequence goes on along the minus strand of NC_057813.1, from coordinate 360,579,735 downwards.
TTCGGGGAAATGTCACGCTTTGAGTACCGGAGTCCTGTTAGCCCGCTACAGCCCGGTTTACCGAAGTCCTGCTAGCCCAGTGCTACAGCCCGGACCCACTTGCTGATGACCGACACGTTCGAAGGTGGGTCATGGATGCCTGTCCCTGTAAGTCTGTGCCACTTTGGGTTTACGACTAGTCATGTCAGCCCGGGCTCCTTATCATATGGATGCTAGCGACACTATCATATACGTGAGCCAAAAGGCGCAAACGGTCCCGGGCAAAGGTAAGGCGACACCCGTGGGAATACCGTGCGTGAGGCCGCAAAGTGATATGAGGTGTTACCGGCTAGATCGATGTGACATCGAGTCGGGGGCCTGACACATCAACAGGGCACACAAGTGATATTATTTGTCGTCGTTGTAAGGGAAGAGGTCATTATGCGAGAGAATGCAAATCTCAGCGTGTGATGATTGCTACCGAGGATGGTGGGTATGAGTCCGCTAGTGACGATGAGGAGACTTTGGCTCTTATTACATGTGAATAACATGGTGGAGATGATTCTGATCATGAGACGCAATACATGGCTCCTGAAGACGCTGACAGGTATGAATGTTTAGTTGCTCAACGTGTTTTGAGTGTGCAGGTCACACAAGCTGAGCAAAATCAGAGGCACAATTTGTTCCATACAAAGGGAGTCGTGAAGGAATGTTCTGTGCGCGTCATCATAGACGGAGGGAGCTGCAACAACTTTGCTAGCATGGAGATGGTGGATAAGCTTTCTCTCACCACAAGACCACATCCACATCCTTACTACATCCAATGGTTCAACAACAGCGGCAAGGTTAAGGTAACACGTACTGTTCGTGTGCATTTTAGTATCTCTACATATGCTGATTATGTTGATTGTGATGTGGTACCTATGCAAGCATGTTCCTTATTACTTGGTAGACCATGGCAATTTGATAAAAATTCTGTACACCATGGTAGAAACAATCAGTATACTGTTGTTCATAAGGATAAAAATATTACTTTGCTTCCTATGACTCCTGATTCCATTTTGAAAGATGATATTAATAGAGCTAATAAAGCAAAACAGGAGAAGAATAAGAGTGAAAATCAGATTGTGGCAAAAGAATTTGAGCAACAAATGAAGCCTAATAATAAACCATCTAGTGTTGCTTCTGAAATTAAATTGAAAACTGCATGTTTATTTGCCACCAAATCTGATATTGATGAGCTAGATTTCAGCAAATCAGTTTGCTATGCTTTTGTGTGCAAAGAGGCATTATTTTCATTCGAGGACGTGCCTTCCTCTTTGCCTCCTGCTGTCACTAACATTTTGCAGGAGTTCGCTAACGTCCTTCCACAAGACGTGCCACCGGGATTACCGCCTATTCGAGGGATTGAGCATCAGATTGACTTAATTCCCAGTGCTTCACTGCCAAACCGTGCGCCATACCGTACCAATCCAGAGGAGACAAAGGAGATTATGTGTCAAGTACAAGAGCTTCTCGACAAAGGTTATATACGCGAATCCCTTAGTCCTTGTGTTGTTCCTATTATTCTAGTGCCGAAAAAGGATGGTACATCACGTATGTGTGTTGATTGTAGAGACATTAATAATATTACTATTCATTATCGTCATCCTATTCCTAGGCTAGATGATATGCTTGATGAATTGAGTGGCTCTACAATATTCTCCGAAGTTGATTTTTGTAGTGGATACCATCAAATTCGTATGAATTTGGGAGATGAATGGAAAACAGCATTTAAAACTAAGTTTGGATTATATGATTGGTTAGTCATGCCTTTTGGGTTAACTAATGCACCTAGTACTTTCATGAGATTAATGAACGAAGTTTTACGTGCTTTCATTGGACGATTTGTGGTAGTTTACTTTGATGACATATTGATTTATAGCAGATCTTTGGAAGAACATTTGGAACATTTATGTGTTATTTTTGTTGCTCTACGTGATGCACGTTTGTTTGGTAACCTTGGGAAGTGCACCTTTTGCACCGATCGAGTATCTTTTCTTGGCTATGTTGTTACTCCACTGGGAATTGAAGTTGATAAAGCCAAGATTGAAGCTATTGAGAGTTGACCGCAGCCCAAAACAGTCACACAAGTGAGGAGTTTTCTTGGCCTCGCTGGATTCTGTAGGTGTTTTGTGAGAGATTTCAGCACCATTGCTGCACCTCTCAATGAGCTTACAAAGAAAGATGTGCCTTTTCTTTGGGGTACCGCACAGGAAGAAGCCTTCACGGTATTGAAAGATAAGTTGACACATGCTCCTTTACTCCAACTTCCTGATTTTAATAAGACTTTTGAGCTTAATGTGATGCTAGTGGAATTGGATTAGGAGGTGTGTTATTACATGATGGCAAACCTGTTGCATACTTTTCTGAAAAATTGAGCGGGCCTAGTCTGAATTATTCTACTTATGATAAAGAATTATATGCTCTTGTTCGGACTTCAGAAACATGGCAACATTATTTATGGCCCAAAGAATTTGTTATACATTCTGATCATGAATCTTTGAAACATATTGGAAGTCAAGCTAAACTGAATCGTAGACATGCTAAATGGGTTGAATTCATTGAGACTTTCCCTTATGTCATTAAACACAAGAAGGGAAAAGAAAATGTTATTGCTGATGCATTGTCTCATCGCTATACTATGCTTTCACAACTTGACTTCAAAATATTTGGTTTGGAGACCATCAAAGATCAATATGTGCATGATGCTGATTTTAAAGATGTAATGCAGAATTGTAAAGAAGGAAGAATGTGGAACAAGTTTGTCGTTAACGATGGATTTGTGTTTCGTGCTAACAAGCTATGCATTCCAGCTAGCTCTGATTGTATTTTGTTGTTGTAGGAGGCGCATGGAGGAGGATTAACGGGACAGTTTGGCGTGAAGAAGACGGAGTACGTACTTGCTACACATTTCTTTTGGCCAAAGATGAGACGAGATGTTGAGCGTTTTATTGCTCGCTGCACTACATGTCAAAAAGCTAAGTCACGACTCAATCCTCATGGTTTATATATGCCTTTGCCTGTACCTAGTGTTCCTTGGGAGGATATATCTATGGACTTTGTTTTAGGTTTACCTCGAACAAAGAAGGGGAGGGATAACATATTTGTTGTCGTGGATAGATTCTCGAAAATGGCATACTTTATACCATGTCATAAAAGCGATGATGCTGTTAATGTTGCTGATTTGTTCTTTCGTGAAATTATTCGCTTGCATGGTGTGCCAAATACTATTGTTTCAGATCGTGATACTAAATTTCTTAGCCACTTTTGGAGATGTTTATGGGCTAAGTTGGGGACTAAACTGCTTTTTAGTACTACTTGTCACCCCCAAACTGATGGACAAACTGAAGTAGTCAATAGAACTTTGTCTACTATGCTTAGAGTTGTTTTGAAGAATAATAAGAAAATGTGGGAGGAATGCTTGCCTCATATTGAATTTGCTTATAATCGTTCATTGCATTCTACTACTAAGATGTGCCCTTTTGAAGTTGTGTATGGTTTCCTACCTCGTGCACCTATTGATTTGTTGCCTCTTCCATCTTCGGAGAAGGTTAATTTTGATGCTAAACAACGTGTTGAATTGATTTTAAAAATGCATGAGTTAACTAAGGAAAACATTGAGCGTATGAATGCTAAATATAATTTGCTGGAGATAAGGGTAGAAAACATGTTATGTTTGCACCTGGAGATCTTGTTTGGTTACATTTGCGTAAGGATAGATTTCCTGATTTGCACAAATCAAAGCTATTGCCACGTGCTGATGGTCCCTTTAAGGTGTTAGAGAAAATAAATGATAATGCATATAAACTTGAGCTGCCTGCAGATTTTGGGGTTAGTCCCACTTTTAACATTGCAGATTTGAAACCTTATTTGGGTGAGGAAGATGAGCTTCCGTCGAGGACGACTTCATTTCAAGAAGGGGAGGATGATGAGGACATCAATACCATTGTTACACCCACATCCCCTACTGCTACATATACTGGACCAATTACTAGAGCTCGCGCACACCAATTAAATTATCAGGTACTTTCGTTTCTTGGTAATGATTCTAATGTTCATGAGAATATGATGCTGCCTAAACTGGATACATTTGGTTTTCTTACAAATGAAGGGCCTAGCTTGGAGAAGGATGAACATAGGAGCAAGAACAAGCATGGAGATGATGCCATGCGCAAGGGGAACAAGAACAGAGTTACAAGTGATGATTTCAGGACTTTGAAGCCACCATAATGGGTGCATGAAGCCTTGGACGAAATATACAAGATGCCACTTCATAAAATTTCGTCCTGAGGCTATTCTAGGTGCTGCGTCACCTTATTATTGGGCCAGGCCCATGTAATTTCGAAATACATAAGTATAAGCTATTTTTAGAGTCCGCATGTGTGGGGAAACAAGAGATAGGGTTGATTTCGGACCCCTCCACCAAGGGCCACGAAATTCCCCCCTCTTCCTCCATATATACAGCCCTTAGGGCACCGTTTAGACTTTGCATTTTGTTTAGATTAAAGTTCGCCATAGCTGCAACTTCGCGTACTTCGTTTGTGTTCAACGACCAGACAAAGGCGTCACAGAACCCTACCTTTGATCAATAAAGCTTTCATCTTATATTCGCAATATCCAGATTGCAAACTCATTTTCTTGCTTGTTCTTTGTTTGCTCGCAGGAAACAGACCCTCGTGGTCAGGTTGATCATGCTCCAGCGTGGTCAATAACCTCTCGGAGTTGGTTTAGCGATTGCTAAGGCGCGAGGTCCTCGCACGTTCGTAGTCAGATCGTCAAAGTCGACTTCCACCAAAGCGATATCCATCATCTCATCGAAAGACGAGACACCTTTGACTCTATCAACCAGGGTGCTAGAAAGTAAATACGGCCACATACGTACATATGGGCGGGGTCTTGAACGCCTACTCGGGCATACGTACGGCCAGGGCTCGTGTACATGGCTGGGTTGAAACGGAGAAACAACATCGTCGTCGTGTTCGTGGGGAGCCAACCGACTGGGTTAGAATAGAATGTGTCGTCATGTTCATGGAAACGAGGCCTGGCGTACCGCAGAACGGAGGAAACGACCTTGTGTTCGACTCGCCACGTTCGAAACGGGATCCTGTTCATCGGGAGGGGTATGGCGTACCGCAAAACGAAGGAAACAGACTTGTGTTGGACTTCCTACGGCCAAAACGGGGTCCTGTTGATCGGGAGGGGTGTGGCGTATCACAAAATGGAGGAAACGGACTTGTGTTGGAGTGTTACGGTCAAAATGGGGGTCCTGTTCATCAGGAGGGGTCTGGCGTACCGCAAAACGGGCCTCCACGGGATACTGTTCATCTCGACCGTCGACCTCCTCCAGCCTCCACGGGCTACTATTCATCCACCGTCGACCTCCTCCAGCCTCCACCTGCGACTGTTCATCCACGGGCTCCTATTCATACAGCCTCCACCGCATGCTACTTCACGGGCTACTATTCAACCACCCCTGTCCACGGGCTCATGTTCAACCACCCCTCCACGGGCTACTGTTCATCCACCCCTCCACCATCTACTATTCATCCACCCCTCCACGGGGTCATCCTGTTCATCCAGCCCTCCACGAGATCCTGTTCATCCAGCCCCAACCGACTCGATCGATTGGGGTCCTGTTCATCTAGAGGCAACACCACGGGGTCCTGTTCATCCACCCCCACCAGGATTTGTTCATCCAAACCCCCCAGCAACGCTCACTGTTCATCAAGGGAAGGAGGCAACGGGGTTCGATCGGCTTCAGTTAGCAGCAGTAGCGAAGGAATCACTCGGGTTCAGTAACGTAGCTAGTGCAATCACTCGGGTTCAGTTAGAGCCCAACGCCTCGCTTGGGTTCAATTAGATCCCAACGCCTCACACACACGCGCGTACATGTATGAGAGAAACGCGCATCGCTCGGCCCCCACCACCCACCGTAACCGGGAACTCACCGAAGTTTTCCTCGCCCTCCATTCTACCACGGTTATTTCCATCATGGACGGCCCAAAGAATGTCATGCAGCTACATCTCCGGCCCGCCCAGGACGAAAAGCCCATTTTCTGTCATGATTTTTTGTCATAGAAGTAGGAGCCCACCACATCTATGATGATACCGGGTTTTGTCACAATTTTCGTTCGGCCCAAAATGTCACGGATGTGTCTTTTTTTTGTAGTGCCTCCACCTCTAGGGCCAACTAACTTGCGGCCCCTGCCTCCTGTGGCCGTGGCGCCAAAGCCGCCTTCGCCGCATGCCGGCGCGCCAGGGAGCGGACCACGGGGTCCGCCCCCACCGCCAGTTCGCCGCTAGCCGGCGGCACCAGTGGTGCGTTAGGCTGGCCGCCTTGGTCCTTGACGGTCGGCGCCGGCGGAGGCATCTCCGCCCCCAGGGTCAGTTGGTCGCGGTCGGCCCCTCTAGGCGGTGCCGAGACTTCAGGTGCGGGTGGCACGGCGCGGAGGGGGATGACGAGGTGTGGAACCTGGCCGCGCGGCCTCTTCCGCCTGCGCCTTGGCTGGGATTCCGCCTGGGCCTCGGTCACGGTGTCAGCTTGCACCTTTATGGCCACGTCCACTTCCTCCCGCGCCACCTTGTCCGCCTCCGCCTCCTGCCGCTCCGCCTCCTCCCGCTACTCGCGCGCCTCCTGCGCATTCCTCTCTGTCGCTGCATGGAGCTCGGCGTGCGGGTCCACGCGGCGGGTGTTGGCGGAGCCCTCTGCCGTTCCAACCACGGAGGCGGCACCGGACCGCTCAAGAGAGAGTGGGGCCCTGGTCAAGCAAAGTAAAAAAGAAACTCAGAATGAAGCTGCAAGGAAAAAATAAGAAGGAATGCGAGATGGAATCGAATACTTATGCAGACACCATCAGGGGCTGCGTCACGGCCTTCAGAAAGCGGTTTGCCTTCGAGGCGGCCTCCTCCCGCTTGGTCGTTGCCGAGCTCTTGGGCTTCTTTGGTCGGCTACGATACATCACGGCGTGGCCCGGAGCTTTAATGCGCTTCCTGGGTCAGTCGGCGGAGCTGATGAGCTTGCGCCCACCTGGTCGGTGGCCGGCTGGCGGCACAACACATTCTCCTTGTTGTCGTCATCCGGCCAGTCGTCGAGGCCGCCGCCACCTCCGGAGCCGCCTGCTCCACCACCGCAACCCGTGGCGTCGTCTTCTTCCAAGGTGGCAACCCCCAAGTCCTGGTCATCCACGTCACTCACTGATCGGTCGGGGAGATATTCGTGGCCCTGCTCTAAGGCGTCGGCTGCCGACTGGGTGGTGGTGATCTGCTTCATGGCCGACTGGTCAGGAGGCAAAGGAGAACCCGACAACTAAAATAAAAGAGAAGGAGTACCGCAGGCCGTGGGTGCGCTTGCGCGAGTACGGCTCCTTTCCAAACTGACACTCCTCCTCCAAGAGCTTATAGTTCGAGATGTAGTTCACCAGATGAGCCACCTTCGCGCGTGGTATCTCCTTGGTGCACATCTGGGACGGGTCTTGGTGCCCGCTCATTTGGCTGATCATGTGAGGCGGCCTTGAAGGGGGAGCACCCGGCGTGCCACGAAGGCGGTCAGCAGATCCGACCCCTTGAGGCCTTCTACCTCCGTCAGCACCTTGAGCCGTGCGATGGCGGTGGAGGAGGCGACCGACAGATTCTTTTGGCGGAACGCCCAGTTGGTGCGGGGTTCAGCCAGCGGGCTGCTACATAAGCCGGTAGGTTGACGAAGTCGGCCGCCGGGTGGACGTTCTTGACATAAAAATAGGATTTTTGCCACAGCTTGACCGACTGTGTCAAGCTGAGTGCCGGGAAGCAGTTGTCGGCAGCCGGACAACGCACCGCGACAAAGGCGGCACACTGCGCCGCCTTCCCCTTGGCGTAGGTGCCGAGCTGGGTGTAGAAGAACTCCCCCCAGAGCTCGAGGTTGGGGAGGATGCCGAGGTAGCCTTCGCAGAGCGTCACGAAGGGCGACAGCAGCACCACCGTGTTTGGCATGAGGTGGTGCGGCTGCAGGCAGTAGAACTGGAGGAAGGAGCAGAGGAAGCCGCTCGCCGGCTGGCCGAAGCCACGCTGGCAGTGCGACAGGAAGGTGATGCATTCGCCTTCCGCCGGCGCGAAATATCCCTCTCGGGCGGCAAGCATACCTCCACGAAGCCGACGCCGGGTAGAAGCCACGTCTGGCGGAGGAAAGCAAGGTGATCCTCATGGACGTTGGATCCGTCCCATGCTCCGGATCACGCCATGAGCACTTGGAGCCTGACGGAGGCGCGGTGCAGCGGCAAGTACGAGGACTCGTGGCGGAGTAGCAGCGCTGTGGGGAGGCTGGAGACGGCGACGATGAACTGCAGCAGCAGAGAGAGGAAGAAGAAGATGGCGAAGGAGGAGGAGGGCGCGCGTGCATCTGCCGCTCCCCTCCCCCCTACTTGTAGCGCTGGGCGACGAAGCCAAGGCGGTGGGGCATGGGAATAGTGGGATTAACTGTGCCCATGACCCCATGACCCCGCATTTATCGCGCCATAATGGCATGCGTTATCACGCCCCAGAATGGCAACCGTCTGCCTCGGCCATGGCGGATCCACGCGTGGGTTGAGGAGCGGTAGTGGCGGGCCTGCGGCGACGTCCCGTCGCTTGCGTGGTCTGGCAGGCTGGTCTAGCAGGCTAGCACCACGTGGCGCACGCTCTGCAAGCGGCCGGCTCGGCGCCCGACAGGCGTGCCACCTGGCCCCCGCCTTTGTGTTTCGAAATCACCAAGACGGCGTGCCTGTTTGTGGCCGACTCCTAGCTGTCGGCTCTTCAGGGTGGGAAGTTGCTCAGGCCTCTCGCCTTTTCCGCCGCGATGCCCCACCAGCTTTGGGGACTACTGTCAGAGTAAATGACCATGAGTAGCCCTATCTGCTCCCCATGGCGTTTCAAGACATCGGGGCCGGCTGCACCCCTCAAGCATCAGAGACAAAGGCGCGCCTTCTCATGGTCGGCTGGTCCAAGTGGACGGCTGTGGGAAGGCGGCAAGGCCTAAAGAGCGGCCCCAGAGCGGGCCGACTCCTAGCAGGTGGCCCACCCTTGCACCCTCAAAGCTTGCATCCAAATAACAGCAACGAGACAGGGCGTGGCTACAGTATAGCCTGCTACCCCCGAATCCCGAAACGGGCATGGCTACAGTGCAACGTATCGGGCGGGCATCCATAGCCCGACGCGGCATTGTTGCCACGCTGACCATGACATCATCCATGGCAGAGCAGCCATGCTCCCACGACGGGCTATTGGTACGGCCCACAGGCGGTGGGCCCTACCTGTCTGTGAGATGCCATAAGGCGGCAAGCCCAGTAGCCGGCCCTCCCCCTCCCTTGAAGTTTGTGCTCCATTAACAAGGTAAGACAGGGTGTGGCTATAGTGAACGCCCACCAGGCGGCGGTACTATAGCCACGGTCTCCCCGACCAAGTCATCGTCATCAGAGGCAGGGCTATAGTGATGAGCGGCCGAGAGGGCCCACAAGCGGTGAGCCCAACCTGTTGGTCGAGAGCCCGACAGCCGACGGGACCCACCAGGCGGCGGGCCCTAGCGGCCGGCGGAGAAGCCGGCAACCATAGACACTGACGGCCTGGGCCGACACCCAGCCGGATTACCATTGTACCCCTAGGGGGTAGGCCTGTATAAACCCCCAGGGCACCCATGCAAAGGGTGGAGCTCTTAGAGATTACACACACATATAGAGAGAGCAGTAGAGCTAGCCTTGCCATTCTTCCTCCTCTAGCCAAACAGCTCAAGGAGCAAACTTGAAGCTACTTGTTGATCTAGTGCCATGCGGAGACCCCCGCAGAGCAGGATTAGGGGTGTTATCTCCTAGGAGAGCCCCGAACCTGGGTAAGATGCATCGACGTGCATGTTTACTAGCTCCCACAATGATTAGCCATCCTTTGGCATATGTCGCACCAACCACCTGACAATTTGGCAGTTGCTCTACTTGCGAGCCGTTAGATTCATCAAACTTCACATCTACCGTCTTATCAACCTTTCGGGTGAAATTGTTCTAAACATGGTAAGTGTGAGAGTTTGAGACATAAACGAGTAGAAAACCTTCATGATATTTAGGAGCAAAGTTCGAACAATGATGCTTATCAAGAATGTAACACTTTGGGCAAAATCCTTGAAAGTATCCAACTTGGGGTTTGTTACCAGTGAGTAGCTCGTATGCCATTTTACCAAGAAGCTTGTGAAGATATAGTGGATTTGTCGCATGACAAGTTGTCTCAACTGCTTTTCGTCAAAAGTGTCTTGGCGTCTTGTATTCATCTAGCATCGGTCTCTCCATCTCAATAAGAGTCCAGTTCTTCCTCTCAACAACTCCATTTTGTTGAGGTGTGTACATAGCCGAGAACTCATGTGAGATGCCTTCCTCGTCAAGAAGGTATGCACATTGGCGTTCTTGAACTCCATTCCATTATTGCTCCAAACCTTCTTAATCTTCACTTCAAATTGATTTTGGGCCTTCCTAGTGAAGTTCTTGAAGATCTTTTGAACCCATGACTTGTCATCAAGAAAGAACACCCATGTAAATCTGGAAAAAGCATCAACAATGACCAAACCGAAGGAGTTACCACCAAGGCTCTTGTAAGAATTGGGACCAAAGAGATCCATATGAAGTAGCTCAAGTGGTCTTCTCGTGCTCATGATGTTTTTCATAGGATGACTTCCTCCAACTTGTTTTCCTCCTTGGCAAGCACTAAAAAGTTATCCTTGTCAAGTATAACATCTTTAACACCAAGGATATGATCACCTTTAATGAGTTCAGCAAGATTTCGCATGCCAATATGTCCTAATCTTCTATGCCATAACCAACCTTTAGAAGATTTTGCAATTAAACAAGTACGAGGTTGGGCTCTCTTAGTGAAATCAACAATGTATAGATCTTCAATACGAATACCGTAAAGACCATATTACGATTATCTCAATGAAACATTTGGCAATCTACTTTGCTAAATAGAACATTGAAACCAAAATCGGCTAGTCTAGATACAAAAATAAGATTGTAACCAATAGATTAAATGAGAATAACATTTTTAATAGAGCTACCATTGGATATGGCCACCTTATCAAGGCCAAGTACCTTACCCTTGGAGTTATCTCCAAAAGTCACGTACTTGCGTGGACCATCATTTTTAGCAACCTCATGGATAATGTCTTATCTCTGGTCATGTGATCGGTACATCCAATCTCAAGAACCCACTCTTTTCCTCGGGATATGTAATTTCGAAGATTTGCCATGAGGCTAAGATTCCTCATAGTCTTCTTATATTTGATGTTGAATTCTTCGTCCTCATCATAATAGCCATGCACGATATCATCATCATCATGCGTATGATCATGACCTGGTTCAAGTGATTTGTTAGATTTATGACCATGACAATGTGCAAGTTTATGAATTCTAATGGTTTCTATGATAATGTTGCTAATGGTTCCAACGTCACCCTTAGCACGTATAAGATCACGAAGCTCAAATAGACACTCATCAAACTTAGGATCACTAGGCTTCATCTTATGAAAGGCAATGGGATTTTTCATTAATATTTTCAATGAATAATTTGGAAAGCGTTCCTTAATATAATTCCATATAATGTATGTGCATTCAAAGTTTTGCAACCAAACAATCACATTTCTAGGTAATCCTTAAGATTGACAATTCTAAGATTGTGAACCATGTCAAGATACTCATCGGGGTAGGATGCAAAGGATCAATGGTATGCACATACAGTCTAAGAATATACTTGCTCAAATTATATTCATTGAAGATATCAAGCATTTTAGTTTTCCAAGAACCATAAAACTCCCTATCAAGAATAGGCACTCTATGTCTAATACTCCCAATCGTAGACTTATCCTTCTTCCTCCAATGGTGATTAAACCAAACCAATGTCTACCAATGCTCTGATACCAATTGAAAGATCGAGAAGAGTGGCCCAGAGGGGGTGATTAGACCCTTACAAGTAAAAGTGACAGTTTTTAGAATTCTTCAAGTTAAGGTTGAGTTTAGCACATGTTAATAGGCACACAATACACTTTATGCAAGCATAGCAAGAGTATGTGAATCATGTGGCTTGTTCCATGCCTTGGTCTTATTATTGCACATCTTGATCTCACAAAGAGCGACTTCTCTGGTTTGGTTGTGTATGGAACTTGATGCACGTCGGGGAAACTGCAATATATCTATGCCTAAGTCATGGCAGAAAAGGTCCATGTTTGTTGCACCGACAGGAGCCCCCGAGCCTGGACCACACGTGTTGCCGAACATTGTTGGGCTAGGCCCAAACAATGCACAGACTCACGTATTGATCTTGCCAGGAATGTCGTTGTGCCTTGATATTTGATTTGCTTCTTCATTAATCTGGGCTTGGGCCAAACCCCAGCTTCATCCTGATATCTTTGGCGTTTTGTCGACGTAGGTCATTTGTGTCAAAAACTAGGGGCGTGAAAGCACGCAGGAAGCCGTTAATTAGGGTGCCCACACGTGATTTGGTGTAACTGTTGTTTCCGTCATCCCCCTTTGATGCAGCCTCCCCCTCTTTCCCATGACGCAGATTATGCATGGGACGTGGGATTGGTGCAGAAGGGCGGTCCTGGTGCTAGTTGATACATCTCCAACATATCTATAATTTTTATTGTTCCATGCTATTATATTATCAGTTTTGGATGTTTTATATCCATTAATATGCTATTTTATATTATTTTTGGGACTAACCTAACCTAGAGCCCAGTGCCAGTTCCTGTTTTCCCTTGTTTTTGAGTTTCACAGAAAAGGAATACCAAACAGAGCCCATACAGAATGAAACATTTGCGATGATTTTTCTTGGACCAGAAGACAACCAGGAGACTTGGAGATGAGGTCGGAGCAGCCACTAGGCGGACACAAGGATGGAGGACGCGCCCAGGGTAGGGCACACACCCATGACTCTCCTGACCTAGTTCTTTCACCTATATATTCCCAAATATCCCCAAACCACTCGAGGCATCCACGAAAACACTTTTCCATTGCCGCAACCTTCTGTACCCGTGAGATCCCATTTAGGGACCTTTTCCGGCACCTTGTCGGAGGGGGATTCAATCACAGAGGGCTTCTACATCAACTCTATTGCCCTTCCTATCATGCATGCGTAGTTTACCACAGACATGCAGGTCCATAGCTAGTAGCTAGATGGCTTCTTCTCTCTCTTTTATTCTCAATACCATGTTCTCCTTGATGTTCTTGGAGAACTATTCGATGTAATACTTTTTTGCGGTGTGTTTGCCGAGATCCGATGAATTGTGGATTTATGATCAGCTTATCTATGAATATTATTTGAATCTTCTCTGAATTCTTTTATGCATGATTTGATATCTTTGTAATTCTCTTTGAACTATTGGTTTGGTTTGACCAACTAGATTGTTTTTTCTTGCAATGGGAGAAGTGCTTAGCTTTGGGTTCATCTTGCAATGTTCTTTCCTAGTGACAATAGGGGTAGCAAGGCACATATTGTATTGTTGCCACCAAGGATAAAATGATGGGGTTTTCATCTTATTGCTTGAGTTAATTCCTCTACATCATGCCATCTTACTTAATGCGTTACTCTGTTCTTCATGAACTTAGTACTCTAGATGCAGGCATGAGTCGGTTGATGTGTGGAGTAATTGTAGTAGATGCAGAATCGTTTCGGTCTACTTGACATGAACGTGATGCCTATATTCATGATCATTGCCTTAGATATCATCATAACTTTGTGCTTTTTTATCAATTGCTCGGCAGTAATTTTTTCACCCATCGTATTATTTTCTATCTTGAGAGAAACCACTAGTGAAACCTATGGCCCCCGGGAATATTTTCCATCATATTAGTTTTCGATCTACTATTTTGCAATCTTTTACTTTCCAATCTATAAACCAAAAACACCAAAAATATTTACTTTATCGTTTATCTACCTCGATCGGATCTCACTTTTGCAAGTAACCATGAAGGGATTGACAACCCTTTATCACGTTGGGTGCAAGTTGTTTGATTGTTTGTGCAGGTAGTCGGTGATTTGTGCATTGTCTCCTACTGGATTGATACCTTGGTTCTCAAACTGAGGGAAATACTTATCTCTACTTTGCTGCATCACCCTTTCCTCTTCACGGGAAAAACCAACACAAGATCAAGAAGTAGCAGGAAGAATTTCTAGCATCGTTGCCAGGGAGATCTACGCCAAGTCAAGGCATACCAAGTACCCATAATAAACTCTCATCTATTGCATTACATTATTTGCCATCTGCCTCTCTTTTTCCTCTCCCCCACTTCTAAAATGATTTTCGAAAAGATTTGCCTTTTCTTCACCCCTCTTCCGTTCCTCTTCTTCGTTTGCTTTCGGTTTGCTCGTTTGCTAGATTGGTTTGTTGCCATCATGTCAAAATCCAGGGAGGTTATCATTGAAAATCTAGAGGTAAAACTTGGATCTTATTCTTTGGATCATGAAACTGAAAATCCTCCTAATTACAAAGCAAAAACTTTTTGTGTGGGTGATGGTAATATTGTTGGAAAAAGTGTTATTCAAGAATTCTTTGATTGTAAGGGATCTGTAACTAGTAATAAAAGATCTATCCTTCTCTATACAAATTGTTATGGAAATGCCATTGTTATGCTTGTTGAGAAACTAGAAAGAAAATTTGTGCACATTCGTCCTTCTTTGCAAAAAGTGTTTTACGAACTTCCCAACATTAATCATCCTATAGATAAAAAGATTGGCACTATCATTCTTATGCGTAAATCTGATTTATTAATAAAATAAGCTAGGGATATTTTTTCTTTCTATAAAAAAGATGTTGAACACCCTCCAATTGAAGATATCCTCCATGACAAAGAAACTATGTGTGGTTTGGAATCTAGGGATTATCAATCTGATAGTGAAAATCTTAGGAGGAGAGTTCCCTATTCAGAAATCTTTCAATCTTTGTACCTTTAGGCTATGAGGAATTTGATTGGATTACAAGTGGTATTCATGTAGGATTCAATAGGGATTGGTTGAATAAGATGATGAAGGAACCCATTAGAAATGAGATTCGTGTTGTTTATGATGATATTTATGGTGATGATCCTGATTATGGGTTTATGAATGTCAAAATAACTAATCAAAGTCCTTTTCATGATTTGAGTTCATCTACTAGAAGGGAAATAAAGGAAAGGATAGATTTGTTAAGACTAGTTTTGGAGGATTTGATGAGAAAAGAATTGCATACCAAAGATGATAATACCTAGATCTATTCGTGTTTTATGCCTAGCCAAGGGCGTTAAACATAGCGCTTGTTGGGAGGCAACCCAATTTATTTTTGTTATTTTCTTTTTAGGTTCTGTTTTACAATAAATAATTCATCTAACCTCTGGTTAGATGTGGTTTTGTGTCTTAGTTAGTTCTTGTGCCAAGTAAGACCTTTGGGATAGCTTACGGTGATAGTTGTTTTGATCTTGCTCAGAAACAGAAACTTTTGTGCCCAGGAAAATAATTTTCTTAATTCACAGAAGCGTTATTTTGATCTGATTCCTTTTTAACTGGATTTGTACACAAATTTCCTAGGATTTGCTAATTTTTCAGAGTTTTCGGAGTTACATAAGTATTCGAGAGTTACATATTACTAAAGTCTGTTCTATTTTTGATAGATTCTGTTTTCTATGTATTGTTTGCTTATTTTCATGAATTTATGGGTAGTATCGGGTGGTATGAACCGTGGAAAAGTTGGAATACAATATATATTACACCAATATAAATAAAGAATGACTCCACAATAGTACCAAAAGTGTGATTTATTTTCTTATACTAACAGAGCTTATGAGATTTTCTGTTGAGTTTTGTGTTGTCAAGTTTTCAAGTTTTGGGTAAGGATTTGATGGACAATGGAATAAGGAGTGGTAAGAGACTAAGCTTGGGGATGTCCAAGGCACCCCAAGGTAATATTCAAGGACAACTAAGAGCCTAAGCTTGGGGATGCCCCGGAAGGCATCCCCTCTTGTCTTTGTCTATCAGTAACTTCACTTGAGGCTACATTTTTATTCACCACATGATATGTGTTTTCACTACTGTAGGATGCTGCTAACGCGACACTACAATCAGAGACCCTTTGACGAAATTGTGTGCGATGCATTAATCGCAAACAGTGGTGTAAAATAACCATCAAAAAAGGTGCAAAATTTTTGCGATGACGGATGCATCAAATATGGTTCAGATTTTAGTTCTGTGTTTGATGTACGACATGCGGTTCAGTGCAATTAACTGTTTGCGATGAGGAGCAACAAGAGAAACGGGAAGCCAAATGAGGGTGTGTGCGATAAACAACATACGGTTTACTAGGATGAACTGTTTGTGATTAGGCAACACAAAAGAAACGGTCAGCCAAATGAGGGTGTGTGCGATAAACAACATAGGTTCACTAGGATGAACTGTTCACGCGGATGAACTGTTTGTGTTGAGACAAGAGAACATAAACGGTTCAATATAACAAGATGTGTCTCATACGCAGCAAACGGGGCTGTAATTAGAAATGTGTGTGAAGACCGATAATAACACGGACGGTTCCTGCTAATAAGACGTGTGTATGGTGCGATGTGATTGCATACAGAAGAACACCATATATATATACACACTTATAAGGACATGGTTGCATATCCAAATTAAACATCCAATTACATAGGTGGCTACTACAACCGTGGCATTTGCACACACACCAAAGTAAACTATTACATGCATAATTTCATAGGTGGGTACTACACCATGACACCTCCACACACCAATAAAGTAAACTATATATTACATGCATGATTAACTAGCATAAACGATCAATAAAGTAAACTATATATCTACTTCTTGTGACGCTTGCTCTGCTTTTGGCTCGATCCAGGCTCGTCGATTTGGGTAACGAGGCACTTCCTCATGTCAACGATCTGCCTGTACATATCGTAGCATGTGTACACACTCTTGGCCGCGAACCTAAGGTGAGGTTCATCTAGTCGCCGCATCCAGGCCTTGTGCTAGGATACGGCACTTGTTCTCTGGACATCCTGCTTCATCTTTTCATAGTAGAGGTCGATGATGGCCGAGGCGAGTTCGACCAGGGAATCCTTCTTCATGCTACCCCTGACCCTGTAGTGGTCACGAATTTCGATTAGGTTCTGGCAGGACAAGCCCGTAACACTGAGCGCTTTTACATCGTCGGTGGTTTCCACCGTGGCGAACATGTAGTTGGTGCTGTTGACAAACCTGTTGAAACGGTCGCAAGGCTCTCTAGCCATGCAGTAGTGGTAGATGAGGACATGATGGCGCATGCACAACTGGGCGACGACAACCTTCTGATCTATGGCGGGACTAGGGGCGGTGTACTGGAGGTCGATGCCGACAACCTTGTACTTGTCTCCAGCAAGCAACTGCTCAACGGTGTTGATGTAGTCGTCCACCATGGCCGGGTCGATGGTGTACACCACCAGGAGATCCGTCTCCCTCACGTGGGTCTCCACATTATGCTCGCCGAACTTTATTAGAGCGCCGCTAGACATCCCCTCTATATGTGTCATTGTGGGGCGCGATCGAAAGGTTGAAGAGACTAAGTTTATAATGGCCGCAGGAATTAAAGGGGAGGCCGGACGGCACGTCCTGATGGCAGTTCTAATTCGCAGCGCATAACTCCATCGTGTCACATGTAACTACATCGCGTGGCAATGCGCGTGGCGCAATCGCATGCATACGGGGCCCCCGACATGATCGTGTGCAGGCTCAACCGCTGGCAGAGCATGCACAGAGGGACGCGAGCAGAGCGCTCCGCGGTCGCCTCAACGACGAGCAACCATATACATGCATATAGCAGTTGAACACGAAAGGAAAAGTTGTCCACAACCTGAGTGCACCGACGGACGCGAGCAGAGCGCGCCACGGTGCCTAACGGTAAACTGTTTGTATAGATTAAGCACGACTGCTTAATCTATGAATGAAATATGTGCTTAATTGTTGAATTTTAGTTGCAAAAATTAGATAGTGCTAGAGATTTTTAGCTGCATATTTTGACAAATCGCCATTGGAACCGCTAGATGTCCTCTCTGTATGTGTCGTCGTGGGTGTGCTTATTGTGTCGTGCACTGGCCCAAAACACTGGCAGCACAACTTATAAACTGATGGATAGAGTACTAGTTATAGTGATGCATATAATTAAGCAAAGGGATCTCACCTGTCTATACTAGCTGGAACGAGAATGCAATAGCACAATAAAAATTAAGGAGGCAAGAAGAAAGATGCATCCATCAATGTACGACATCCTACTCCTCAACTCAGTGCATCGGGCCACCGACTGACGGCTAAGGAGTGGCGGCTTGTGTGGCGAGGTTAAGGTGCTTCTCAGCAAAGGCATCCAAGGCTTCTAGCAGGTTGAAGAAGGCCAATGTTATAGCGTCCTCATGGCCTTGTAGATACCTATGTACACAATTTTCTCGTACACGTGAATGTGTAGGTCGACGAATTCTTGCAGGCGAGGCACCTCGCGGCGAGCGCGACCACCAGGTGGACATTCTTCGTGGCATCGGCGGGCAGTCGCAGGGCCACCAATGCATGAAAGAGGTTCCGACCATGGAGGCCGATTAGGGTGGCAGGCAATGAGGATCCCGGGCGCGCGGGCTGGAGGAGTATGGCAATGTCGTCCGCGAGCTTCTTGACGACGTTGAACTTGTTGGTGCTGGCAACGATCATCTGGTCCAACTAAGAGTCGTAGCTGGCGTCGACGGCGGCCATCCACCAGCCGGTCGCCAACACCGTCTGGAGACGATCCTCGATGCTATGATGTAGGCCGGCGTCGTGGACCGTATGGCACAGCCACTGGCCGCTCGCGCTCATCGTGTAGGTGCTTAGGAAAATGCTTAGGTGCGTACGTTGTGGTAGATGCATTGGAATGGAGAGGCGCCTTTATATGAGTGCAAAGTGTGTAGCATTCACATCATGCTACCTCTTTTCCCGGTCCTCCTCTTCCCTCATGCATTCATGATGCTAACTGAAGGAGGAGGCATCATTGGCCGTTCAACATTTCAGGAACCGCTACCCTCTCCCTCATCTATATTAAAGCCGTATCGGGAATTACGCCGCCCGCTGTCAAATCGAATAGTACTACGCCACCCGCCGCACGCCCGACTGAACACGCCTCCTCGCCTCCATCTATGCTTAATTACTAAATTTTAGTTGCAAAAAATTAGATATTGCTAGTGATTTTTAGCTTCATATTTTGACAAATCGCAGTGTTACAAGGTTGACAAATGGCAAGGTTGAAAAATGACACGAGAAAAAATTTCAAAGCAATAAGAGGCAATTGATATCGTTTTGTCCCCAGAGGTGGGACGTTTCCTACCGAAACCATCAGGCTTGTTGTGAGAAGCTCTGGTTTGTGAGAAGCATATCCCCAAACCTGCCCCAAATGGGACAAAAAATTTACCACGACATGTTGGTGC
Source organism: Triticum aestivum (assembly GCF_018294505.1). Taxonomy (NCBI): domain Eukaryota; kingdom Viridiplantae; phylum Streptophyta; class Magnoliopsida; order Poales; family Poaceae; genus Triticum; species Triticum aestivum. Next base: position 360,560,269 of record NC_057813.1, on the reverse strand, counting down.
CTCTCCATGATAGCATGCCAAGTTTCATGAATTTCACACGAGTTTTGCATTTACTAGAATTTAAAACCAGGTATCTCAATGTTTTCGGCCGAGTGACAGTGGCAGGGTATTTGACATTCATTACCAATTCTTGCATGGGACGTGATCATGCAACCAAGGACACATATTTGAATTTTCAACCAATTTATATGCATTAGAGCATGTGCCTGTAGTTCAAATTTGAATTATGCACATGAATGCATAGAAAACTCAGTTAATGTATAAAAATGTCCAAGCGAACCCCCAAAAATCCCAAAAATTGACACAACAACCCCTATTGTTCTATGTTGACACTAGGAAAAAAATTGAAATCAAGAAGAGGCAATGCATATCGTTTTGTCCAGAAAGGTGAAATGTTCCCTACCGAAATCATCGGGCTTGTTTTGTGAGAAGCTCTAGTTTGTGAAAAGCATATCCCCAAACCTGCCCTGAAACCATCATCCGGAAGTCCGGTCGGCGTTGGTCGTCCGGGCGCTAATGATTGTCGCACGTGCAATGTCTGGTGGTCATTCGGGCGCTGTAGGTTGCCTCGGCTGGAGTCGATCTGGCTGGTAGAGTCTCTAGGAATCGGACGTCGGAGATCGTCGGTCGTCCGGAGGTTGTCGGACGTCCAAGAGCTGTAGCTTCCTGGCAGCTCTTCCTCTTGTTCCTCACCCTTGGTGTCCTCTGTTGGAAATATGCCCTAGAGGCAATAATAAAAGGATTATTATTATATTTCCTTGTTCATGATAATTTTCTTTTATTCATGCTATAATTGTATTATCCGTAAATCGTAATACACGTGTGAATACATAGACCACAATACGTCCCTAGTGAGCCTCTAGTTGACTAGCTCGTTGATCAACAGATAGTCATGGTTTCCTGACTATGGACATTGGATGTCGTTGATAACGGGATCACATCATTAGGAGAATGATGTGATGGACAAGACCCAATCCTAAGCATAGCACAAGATCGTGTAGTTCGTTTTGCTAGAGCTTTTCCAATGTCAAGTATCTCTTCCTTAGACCATGAGATCGTGTAACTCCCGGATACCGTTGGAGTGCTTTGGGTGTACCAAACGTCACAACGTAACTGGGTGACTATAAAGGTGCACTACAGGTATCTCTGAAAGTGTCTGTTGGGTTGACACGGATCGAGACTGGGATTTGTCACTCCGTATTACGAAGAGGTATCACTGGGCCCACTCAGTAGTGCATCATCATAATGAGCTCAAAGTGACCAAGTGTCTGGTCACGGGATCATGCATTACGGTACGAGTAAAGTGACTTGCCGGTAACGAGATTGAACGAGGTATTGGGATACCAACGATCGAATCTCGGGCAAGTAACATACCGTCTGACAAAGGGAATAGTATACAGGGTTGTTTGAATCCTCGACATCATGGTTCATCTGATGAGATCATCGAGGAGTATGTGGGAGCCAACATGGGTATCCAGATCCTGCTGTTGGTTATTGACCGGAGAGCCATCTCGGTCATGTCTACATGTCTCCCGAACCCGTAGGGTCTACACACTTAAGGATCGGTGACGCTAGGGTTGTATGAATATGAGTATGCAGAAAACCGAATGTTATTCGGAGTCCCGGATGAGATCCCGGATGTCACGAGGAGTTCCGGAATGGTCCGGAGGTAAAGAATTATATATAGGAAGTGATGTTTCGGCCATCGGGAAAGTTTCGGGGTCACCCGGTATTGTACCGGGACCACCGGAAGGGTCCTGGGGGTCCACCGGGTGGGGCCACCTATCCCGGAGGGCCCCATGGGCTGAAGTGGGAGGGGAACCAGCCCCTAGTGGGCTGGTGCGCCCCCCCCTTGGGCCCCCCTGCGCCTAGGGTTGGAAACCCTAGGTGGGGGGGGGCACTTGCCTTGGGGGGCACTCCACCCCTCCTGGCCGCCGCCCCCCTTGGGAGATTAGATCTCCCAGGGCCGGCGCCCCCCTGGGGGCCTATATAAAGGAGGGCAGGGGGGAGGGCAGCCGCACCCTGTGTCTTGGCGCCTCCCTTCCCCTGCTACACCTCTTCCTCCTCCCGCAGCAGCTTGGCGAAGCCCTGCCGGAGTTCTGCTGCATCCACCACCACGCCGTTGTGCTACTGGATCTTCATCAACCTCTCCTTCCCCCTTGCTGGATCAAGAAGGAGGAGACGTCATCCGCTCCGTACGTGTGTTGAACGCGGAGGTGATGTCCGTTCGGCACTTGGTCATCGGTGATTTGGATCACGGCGAGTACGACTCCATCATCACCGTTCTCTTGAACGCTTCCACACGTGATCTACAAGTGGTATGTAGATGCAATCTCTCTCCTATGACTCGTTGCTTAGATGAACTCATAGATGGATCTTGGTGAAACCGTAGGAAATTTTTTAATTTTCTGCAACGTTCCCCAACAGTGGCATCATGAGCTAGGTCTATGCGTAGTTCTCTATTGCACGAGTAGAACACAATTTTGTTGTGGGCGTAGATCTTGTCAACTTGCTTGCCGCTACTAGTCTTTTCTTGCTTCAGCGGTATTGTGGGATGAAGCGGCCCGGACCGACCTTACACATACGCTTACGTGAGACAAGTTCCACCGACTGACATGCACTAGTTGCATAAGGTGGCTAGCGGGTGTCTGTCTCTCCTACTTTAGTTGGAGCGGATTAGATGAAAAGGGTCCTTATGAAGGGTAAATAGAAGTTGACAAAATCACGTTGTGGTTATTCGTAGGTAAGAAAACGTTCTTGCTAGAACCCAATTGCAGCCACGTAAACGATGCAACAACAATTAGAGGACGTCTAACTTATTTTTGTAGCAATTGTGATGTGATGTGATATGGCCAGAAGTTGTGATGAATGATGAATGATATATTGTGATGTATGAGATCCTGTTCTTGTAATAGGAATCAAGACTTGCATGTCGATGAGTATGACAACCGGCAGGAGCCATAGGAGTTGTCTTTATTTTTTGTATGACCTGCGTGTCATTGAAGAACGCCATGTAAATTACTTTACTTTAGTGCTAAATGCGTTAGCCATAGAAGTAGAAGTAGTCGTTGGCGTGACAACTTCATGAAGACACGATGATGGAGATCATGATGATGGAGATCATGGTGTCATGCCGGTGACGAAGATGATCATGGAGCCCCGAAGATGGAGATCGAAGGAGCTATATGATATTGGCCATATCATGTCACTACTTTATATAATTGCATGTGATGTTTATTATGTTTATGCATCTTGTTTACTTAGAACGATGGTAGTAAATAAGATGATCCCTTATAATAATTTCAAGAATAGTGTTCCCCCTAACTGTGCGCCGTTGCTAAAGTTCGTCGTTTCGAAGCACCACGTGATGATCGGGTGTGATAGATCCTTACATTCACATACAACGGGTGTACGACAGTTTTACACATGCATAAACACTTAGGGTTAACTTGACGAGCCTAGCATGTACAGACATGGCCTCGAAACACAAGAGACCAAAAGGTCGAACATGAGTCGTATGGAAGATACGATCAACATGGAGATGTTCACCGATGATGACTAGTCCGTCTCACATGATGATCGGACACGGCCTAGTCGACTCGATCATGTAACACTTAGATGACTAGAGGCATGTCAATCTGAGTGGGAGTTCATTAAATAATTTGATTAGATGAACTTAATTATCATGAACTTAGTCTAAAATCTTTGCAAAATATGTCTTGTAGATCAAATGGCCAACGCTCATGTCAACATGAACTTCAACGTGTTCCTAGAGAAAACCAAGCTGAAAGATGATGGCAGCAACTATTCAGACTGGGTCCGGAACCGGAGGATCATCCTCATAGCAGCCAAGAAAGATTATGTCCTAGATGCACCGCTAGGTGAAGCACCCATCCTAGAGAACCAAGACGTTATGAACACTTGGCAATCACGTTCTGATGATTACTCCCTCGTTCAGTGCGGCATGCTTTACAGCTTAGAACTGGGGCTCCAAAAGCGTTTTGAGCGACACGGAGCATATGAGTTGTTCGAGGAGCTGAAAATGGTTTTTCAAGCTCATGCCCGGGTCGAGAGATATGAAGTCTCCGACAAGTTCTATAGTTGTAAGATGGAGGAAAACAGTTCTGTTAGTGAGCACATACTCAAAATGTCTGGGTTACACAACCGCCTGTCCCAACTGGAGATCAACCTCCCGGACGAGGCGGTCATTGACAGAATCCTTCAGTCGCTCCCACCGAGCTACAAGAGCTTTGTGTTGAACTACAATTTGCAGGGGATGGTGAAGACCATTCCTGAAGTATTTTCAATGCTGAAGTCAGCAGAGGTTGAAATCAAGAAAGAACATCAAGTGTTGATGGTCAATAAGACCACTAAGTTCAAGAAGGGCAAGGGTAAGAAGAACTTCAAGAAGGACGGCAAAGATGTTGCCGCGCCCGGTAAGCCAGTTGCTGGGAAGAAGTCAAAGAATGGACCCAAGCCTGAGACTGAGTGCTTTTATTGCAAAGGGAAGGGTCACTGGAAGCGGAACTGCCCCAAATACTTAGCGGACAAGAAGGCCGGCAACACTAAAGGTATATTTGATATACATGTAATTGATGTGTACCTTACCAGTACTCGTAGTAACTCCTGGGTATTTGATACCGGTGTTGTTGCTCATATTTGTAACTCACAGCAGGAGCTGCGGAATAAGCGGAGACTGGCGAAGGACGAGGTGACGATGCGCGTCGGGAATGGTTCCAAGGTTGATGTGATCGCCGTCGGCACGCTACCTCTACATTTACCCACGGGATTAGTTATGAACCTCAATAATTGTTATTTAGTGCCAAGTTTGAGCATGAACATTGTATCTGGATCTCGTTTGATGCGAGATGGCTACTCATTTAAATCCGAGAATAATAGTTGTTCTATTTATATGAGAGATATGTTTTATGGTCATGCCCCGATGGTCAATGGTTTATTCTTAATGAATCTCGAACGTAATGTTACACATATTCATAGTGTGAATACCAAAAGATGTAAAGTTGATAACGATAGTCCCACATACTTGTGGCACTGCCGCCTTGGTCATATTGGTGTCAAGCGCATGAAGAAGCTCCATGCTGATGGACTTTTAGAGTCTCTCGATTATGAATCATTTGACACATGCGAACCATGCCTCATGGGCAAAATGACCAAGACTCCGTTCTCCAGAACAATGGAGCGAGCAACCAACTTATTGGAAATCATACATACTGATGTGTGTGGTCCAATGAGCGTTGAGGCTCGCCGAGGATATTGTTATGTTCTCACTCTCACTGATGACTTGAGTAGATATGGGTATGTCTACTTGATGAAACACAAGTCTGAGACCTTTGAAAAGTTCAAGGAATTTCATAATGAAGTAGAGAATCAACGTGACCGAAAGATAAAATTCTTACGATCGGATCGTGGAGGAGAATATTTAAGTCACGAATTTGGTACACACTTAAGGAAATGTGGAATCGTTTCACAACTCACGCCACCTGGAACACCTCTGCGTAACGGTGTGTCCGAACGTCGTAATCGCACTCTATTGGATATGGTGCGATCTATGATGTCTCTTACCGATTTACCGCTATCATTTTGGGGATACGCTTTAGAGACAACTACATTCACTTTAAATAGGGCACCGTCTAAATCCGTTGAGACGACACCGTATGAATTATGGTTTGGGAAGAAACCTAAGCTGTCGTTTCTAAAAGTTTGGGGATGCGATGCTTATGTCAAGAAACTTCAACCTGAAAAGCTCGAACCTGAGTCTGAAAAATGCGTCTTCATAGGATACCCTAAGGAAACCATTGGGTATACCTTCTACCTTAGATCCGAAGGCAAGATCTTTGTTGCCAAGAACGGATCGTTTCTGGAAAAAGAGTTTCTCTCGAAAGGAGTAAGTGGGAGGAAAGTAGAACTCAATGAAGTACTACCTCTTGAACCGGAAAGTAGTGCAACTCAGGAAAATGTTCCTGTGGTGCCTACACGGACTGGAGAGGAAATTCATGATGATGATCAAGGTACTTCGGATCAAGTTGCTACTGAACTTCGTAGGTCCACAAGGACACGTTCCACACCAGAGTGGTATGGCAACCCTGTCCTGGAAATCATGTTGTTAGACAACGGTGAACCTTCGAACTATGAAGAAGCGATGGCGGGCCCAGATTCCAACAAATGGCTAGAAGCCATGCAATCCGAGATATAATCCATGTATGAAAACAAAGTATGGACTTTGACTGACTTGCCCGATGATCGGCGAGCGATAGAAAACAAATGGATCTTTAAGAAGAAGACGGACGCGGATGGTAATTTTCACCATCTATAAAGCTCGACTTGTCGCTAAGGGTTATCGCCAAGTTCAAGGTTTTGACTATGATGAGACTTTCTCTCCCGTAGCGAAGCTTAAGTCCGTCCGAATCATGTTAGAAATTGCCGCATACTATGATTAAGAAAGAGCTATATATGATGCAGCCGGAAGGTTTTGTCGATCCTAAGAATGCTAACAAAGTATGCAAGCTCCAGCGATCCATTTATGGGCTGGTGCAAGCATCTCGGAGTTGGAACATTCGCTTTGATGAGATGATCAAAGCGTTTGGGTTTATGCAGACTTATGGAGAAGCCTGCGTTTACAAGAAAGTGAGTGGGAGCTCTGTAGCATTTCTGATATTATATGTAGATAACATACTTTTGATGGGAAATGATATAGAATTCTTGGACAGCATTAAGGCCTACTTGAATAAGTGTTTTTCAATGAAGGACCTTGGAGAAGCTGCTTACATATTAGGCATCAAAATCTATAGGGATAGATCGAGACGCCTCATAGGTCTTTCACAAAGCACATACCTTGATAAGATTTTGAAGAAGTTCAAAATGGATCAGTCGAAGAAGGGGTTCTTGCCTGTATTGCAAGGTGTGAGATTGAGCTCGGCTCAATATCCGACCACGGCAAAAGATAAAGAAGAGATGAGCGTCATCCCCTATGCCTCAGGCATAGGATCTATTATGTATGCCATGTTGTGTACCAGACCTGATGTAAACCTTGCCGTAAGTTTGGTAGGAAGGTACCAAAGTAATCTCGGCAAGGAACACTGGACAGCGGTCAAGAATATCCTAGAGTACCTGAAAAGGACAAATGACATGTTTCTCGTTTATGGAGGTGACGAAGAGCTCGTCGTAAAGGGTTACGTCGATGCTAGCTTCGACATAGATCTGGATGACTCTAAGTCACAAACCGGATACATGTATATGTTGAATGGTGGGGCAGTAAGCTGGTGCAGCTGCAAGCAGAGCATCGTGGCGGGATCTACATGTGAAGCGGAGTACATGGCAGCCTTGGAGGCAGCACATGAAGCAATCTGGGTGAAGGAGTTCATCACCGACCTAGGAGTCATACCCAATGCGTCGGGGCCACTCAAACTCTTCTGTGATAACACTGGAGCTATTGCCCTTGCCAAGGAGCCCAGGTTTCACAAGAAGACCAGGCACATCATGCGTCGTTTCAACTCCATCCGTGAAAATGTTCAAGATGGAGACATAGATATTTGCAAAGTACATACGGATCTAAATGTCGCGGATCCGTTAACTAAACCTCTTCCGCGAGCAAAACATGATCAACACCAGAACTCTATGGGTGTTCGATTCATCACAATGTAACTAGATTATTGACTCTAGTGCAAGTGGGAGACTGTTGGAAATATGCCCTAGAGGCAATAATAAAAAGGATTATTATTATATTTCCTTGTTCATGATAATTGTATTTTATTCATGCTATAATTGTATTATCCGGAAATCGTAATACACGCGTGAATACATAGACCACAATACGTCCCTAGTGAGCCTCTAGTTGACTAGCTCGTTGATCAACAGATAGTCATGGTTTCCTGACTATGGACATTGGATGTCGTTGATAACGGGATCACATCATTAGGAGAATGATGTGATGGACAAGACCCAATCCTAAGCATAGCACAAGATCGTGTAGTTCGTTTTGCTAGAGCTTTTCCAATGTCAAGTATCTCTTCCTTAGACCATGAGATCGTGTAACTCCCGGATACCGTAGGAGTGCTTTGGGTGTACCAAACGTCACAACGTAACTGGGTGACTATAAAGGTGCACTACAGGTATCTCCGAAAGTGTCTGTTGGGTTGGCACGGATCGAGACTGGGATTTGTCACTCTGTATTACGGAGAGGTATCACTGGGCCCACTCGGTAGTGCATCATCATAATGAGCTCAAAGTGACCAAGTGTATGGTCACGGGATCATGTATTACGGTACGAGTAAAGTGACTTGCCGGTAACGAGATTGAACGAGGTATTGGGATACCAACGATCGAATCTCGGGCAAGTAACATACCGTCTGACAAAGGGAATAGTATACAGGGTTGTTTGAATCCTCGACATCATGGTTCATCTGATGAGATCATCGAGGAGTATGTGGGAGCCAACATGGGTATCCAGATCCTGCTGTTGGTTATTGACCGGAGAGCCATCTCGGTCATGTCTACATGTCTCCCGAACCCGTAGGGTCTACACACTTAAGGATCGGTGACGCTAGGGTTGTATGAATATGAGTATGCAGAAAACCGAATGTTATTCGGAGTCCCAGATGAGATCCCGGATGTCACGAGGAGTTCCGGAATGGTCCGGAGGTAAAGAATTATATATAGGAAGTGATGTTTCGGCCATCGGGAAAGTTTCGGGGTCACCCGGTATTGTACCGGGACCACCGGAAGGATCCCGGGGGTCCACCGGGTGGGGCCACCTATCCCGGAGGGCCCCATGGGCTGAAGTGGGAGGGGAACCAGCCCCTAGTGGGCTGGTGCGCCCCCCTTGGGCCCCCCTGCGCCTAGGGTTGGAAACCCTAGGTGGAGGGGGGCGCCCCACTTGCTTTGGGGGGCACTCCACCCTCCTGGCCGCCGCCCCCCTTGGGAGATAAGATCTCCCAGGGCCGGTGCCCCCCCTGGGGGCCTATATAAAGGAGGGCAGGGGGGAGGGCAACCGCACCCTGTGTCTTGGCGCCTCCCTTCCCCTGCTACACCTCTTCCTCCTCCCACAGCAGCTTGGCGAAGCCCTGCCGGAGTTCTGCTGCATCCACCACCACGCCGTTGTGCTGCTGGATCTTCATCAACCTCTCCTTCCCCCTTGCTGGATCAAGAAGGAGGAGACGTCATCCGCTCCGTACGTGTGTTGAACGTGGAGGTGCTGTCCGTTCGGCACTTGGTTATCGGTGATTTGGATCACGGCGAGTACGACTCCATCATCACCGTTCTCTTGAACGCTTCCGCACGCGATCTACAAGTGGTATGTAGATGCAATCTCTCTCCTATGACCCCTTGCTTAGATGAACTCATAGATGGATCTTGGTGAAACCGTAGGAAAATTTTTAATTTTCTGCAACATTCCCCTACATCCTCGCCGTCTTGTCCAATGCTCCTAGCTTTTCCATGGCCTTCCTCTTGGTTCCTGGTCATGCATAGCACATATGTTTGAGGTAGTAGCCATGTCTCACATGTGGAAAGTGACGATTTGGAGAGGAGTGAGTTCACCTTGTGTCCAATGGCGTATGTTCGAGGTCTCGTCACATGTCCTCTTGGGGCTTGGGGAGTAGTTGGAGTGTACATGGGGATGAACGTGGGATGCTCCACATCATCTCCCCCCTTGGGAAAGATGCGACATCGGATCGTGATCCTCATCACCATGGAAACAGTTGTCGCAGATGGACTTGTAGTTGGACGGAATTGAAGACATTGCGCAATCCAAGTACTCCAAGGTGTCGCCGGAGTGGTATACATGGAAAAAGAGCAAACACAAACAACACTCAGAAATACAATTGTTAGCGCACACAAAGTGTCCATCAAGTAAGTATGTGTCCATGCGACGAGATTGGTCATGACAAAGCGCATGAAGCTTCTAAAGATGATCTAGAATGATATGCAAAGGATTCATGGGAGGAAGTTCATTCATCGTGCACTCAAAGTTGTGGTAGTTGTTATGGTGCATAAAGCTACAAATTGAACCATTGTGCAAAATGATGTCGTAGTGTGATGGTGTATCAAGAGCATGAACATGGCAATGGATGCTCAATATGTGTATTTTATCATGCAATTGATGGTGGCCAATATGATCATGATGCATGAATATGCCATCAAGGTAGATCACAACAAATTTGCTAAGGAAATGCAGAAGCTCATATATCATGGATTACATAGAAATACAAGATGCAACAAGGCAATCATAATGTGAGTCAATCCATGCATAAGATGCAAACTTGTGGTGAGTATGATATGTCCATCGAGCATGACATGTGGGAGCACAATCAACAAATATGGATATGTTGTTGCAATGTGTCAAAGGAGTGTTGATGTACCAATGCTCGATGTCATGGCATGAGTGGAGTTCCAAAGGTGCATCCAATAAGTGCGAGCGCTGCTCAACTTGAAGGTCCAAAGGGCCCATCTCCAATGTTTCTCCTCCATCCAATGGATGTAACATGTAGACAAGAAGAAGGAGACAACAATGAAAGAATGACCCATCCAATATGCATATATGAGGATGGCTCAAAGGGCAAGAGTTCACCTTTATGTGTATGTCCAAAATGTTGGTGTCGCGCATAATTAGACCATTGCATGACCAATATGGCTCATGATGGTACCGCCTCGTGAATCCTTTAAAATGAAATAACATGACAAAAACTCGGAAAAAAAGAGGTTAGCGTAAATGCAAAACCTGTCATTCGAGCGGTGAGATACCCAACAAGTGTATGCGTCATGATCATCATCAGAAAGGACAAGGGAGCATTGCATAGTATGGAGGCATATGATGCGAGAATAACCAAATACAATAGGCTCAATCAAACAAGCATGCATCACAAGTAAGGTGTCAAAGTCTCCAAGATCAATAAGCATAGTATGGTTGCACTCAATACAACTGTATATTAGAGAGGCACTAATGGACACAAGAGACAATGATCAAGATATATCTTGTGAGAGGCATGAACATATATGTCATCAACCCAAGAAAGCGAGTAAGAATGGAACATGGGTGATGCGACAAAGCAAGCAATCACAGTGATCAAGTCAAGCAAGCTAGTAGTGCGAAGATGCAACATACTAGAAGGAATCATGGCAAGCATGTTATGTGTGCAAATAGTGGTCATGAATAATGCGCATGGCATATCACAAGCATGAAAACAAGATATGAGCAAAATATCATCAATGTATTGGCAAGAGGCCATATGTAAATAGCAATGGGACATCATGACTCTCCCAACACAACAAGCATCAATAGCATCATGCACAAAGAAATCATGCCAATAGCTACTAGTATCTCCATCAAGCATGCAAATACACATAGGAGTAGCATAATGGTGAATCATGGGTAGATGCAAGCAAGGGTCACAATTGCACGGCAAAGGCATGGAAACAAGTGTAACATGAAAAGTGAACATGCTAAGATGGGCATAAAGTAACAAATTGTATATAGCCCATAGCCGTGTGAGAGCCGAGTAAAAGAGATGCGTGTAGTTGTTGCACGAAGAGAACGGTGGTAAGGATAGTCCACGGGATCCCAAAGCATCGTTGCTCTCAAGAGCTCATTTCTGCAACTCTTGGGATTGAGAGGTTGACAAGTGTATGTGAGTACCTACACAAACAAAGGCAAAGGGAAAATTGTGTGTGCGTGGTAGATGTACAGATCATCCATCATGATGCACACGTCCATGTGTTGGTTAGCACAAAATATCCAATGCTCAAATAGATGAGATGCGTGATATAGAAACATGTCATCCATCGTGAGAGATTTGGTGCTATGTATAGCATAATGGAGACTCAAAGGATGTAATGCATCATGAGAAATTGTAGAGCATTGTTATTCATGGAATTCATATGGTGCACACAATCATGGTAATCATGCAAGTTATGGAATGCATCAAGATCTCCTAGTATGTATGAGGAAACTATGGGGGTCTCCTCATGAGCATTAATGGAAACATCACATGGAGAATATTGACAGCATCTGAAACAGAACATATTCGATATAGTAGATGAATTGCACAAATCATGTAAAGGAAGCATGGAGATATCATCACATGAAAAACAAAAGCCAATGACCATCATCTCGTCATCTATGCCATAAGTGCAAATGGGATTTATTTTAATGGGGCATGCATAGTTACTATGTTGAGATTGAAATGATGCAATATGAGAAATCTCACTCATAGCATATGACAAGTTTAAAGGATTATCAAACATGATGTGACCAAAATAATTTTCACATGATATCCTATGGAGCATAGCATCACAACTAGGCAACTCAACATGCTCATCATCATATTCATCATAAATGGGTGGCATATAGAAACAAGACATAGAATGTGATGAATCCATAGGGTGATCAGCATCATGGGAGCAATCGATGTCAAGAGGGTCCACTAGTGGGACAAGAGAAGCACTGTCACCTATGTTACCTTTGGAGCGTTGCTCATGTGTTGTAGGTGAGGTGTCAAAGATCCACTCGTTGTCATCTTCATCTTGATGGAACCATGTGGGTGGTGCATCATCGTCCACCATGGCGATCATCGTCTCCATTGGAGGTATGGACTTGTCGAGGATAGTGTCGGCATCCTGGATATGGAGGTATCCAGCCCTGCGTACCCGCGGCCCACCATGTAGCTCCATTGACGGCCTGGTACGGCCCAGCTACAACATCAACAACTCAAGACCCTCGCGAGGGGCCAAGCCTCGCAAGGCGGCGGCGCCAAGACCGCGGAGGGGATCGGCCTCCTCAAGCTGGCTCCCAAGGGGCGGAGAGTTCTATGCAAGGTTTACCTCATGAGGCTCAGCTGACGTGAGCCACGACGACCAAGGCCAGGCGGGGGCTAGGCGGGCGCAAAGCACAGGTTTCCTCGTCGGTGCAAAGGAGGCAAGCCACAGGCGCGGAGTCCTGAGGAATCAGCCAAAGGTTTCCATTTTGGTGCAACGAGACCATGACCGCCAGGACGGCAGGACGGAGGTCATCAACGAGCCCACCGCAGCGTCACGGCCAGAGGCTTTTCACAGGCGAAGACTACTTTTGTCAAGATAAGCTGTACTACTTGTCCCCTTTCAAATCCGGCCTTTGTGGGATCCCTTCCCGCCAACATTTGGGAAGAGGACCAAGGCCACTATAAATAGTACTAGCCACCACCATAGAGACAAGACAAGCCGAACTAGCTCACATCCCACCATCTCCCTTGAGCTCAAGAAAACCTCACCTCCGGAGGCCAGTTCATCCATTGTACTAGTTCATCGTCAGCCCTCCGAGGCAATCCACCAAAACGATGGAGTAGGGTATTACACCGCAAGGTGGCCTGAACCAGGATGAACTGTTGTGTCTCTTTGTCTCTTTGAGCTTGTCGCTCTAGGCTTAGGAGGATCGCGAGTAGGCTGAGATCTCCGCACGCACCCCAGAGTTCGAACCTGTCTTGCGGAACCCGTAATCCGACATTTGGACCGCCAGGTAGGGGTGCGTCAGATCTTCTCTTTCGTCGATCGATCCACTGCCACTCCGGCACCTCTGTGGCCGACGCACGCCGAGCTTGCACCGAGCGTCGGGCCGCAGTCGCCGCCCGCATCGCTCAGACGGCTCCAGTGGGTGATGGTTGTGCCCGTCGTTCTCCCTCTCCGGTGGCAAACGCCGCCACGGGCCCTGCTGGCCACGAGAAACAAGCTTCATCACTACACCTGTCGGTGCATCGCGATGGGCGCACGGCTACTCTGTCACTGACCCCAGCAGCTTCGTCCTCCCACGCGCGTTGTGGCTAGGCGGACATGCAGTCCGCTCTACTCATGGCGCAAGAGCTCCTTTTCTACCGCCCGGTTGGTGACCACTACGAGGAGTGGCTTGAGCGGATCGCTGAGCTCGTCAGCGTGGCGCACGGGGGCTCCGCCGATCTGGCTCGCTCACTGCCTCAGCAGCCTCCTGCAGTGGGCGACGTGGCGCACGGGGCTCCTCCACCACCTCCTGCCCAGGGCACCATCGTCGGGCCAAGGCGAGCGGCACCACGGCACGACCCGCCGCGCCTTGCGCCAGCTCGAGAGGACGTGAGCTGCCAAGTGGTGCAATGACCTCAAGGAGAAGCACGCGTACTTCCAGCACCCCAGTGCCAGGCCCGCATACCGCCGCAGGAGGTGGCGGTGCGCGTGCACCAGGACCAGTTTCCACCCCCTCGACGACATCCGGTGGCCACGGCAGGATGCCACTCATTCACCCCAGAGCTCCGCAACGTCGTCTGGCCAAGCAAGTTCAAGCCTGACCTGCCTCCGCGCTACAACGGCACTGCCAACCCCGCCGAGTTCCTGTAGCTCGACGAGCTAAGCATTAAGGCGGCCGGCGGCAATGAGAAGATCATGGCAAACAGGTTCCCAATGGCCCTCAAGGATGGCGTGCGTTCTTGGTTCCTGAACCTACCTGACGGGTCGATTTGTTCCTGGGAGGAGATGCGCGGCCGCTTCATCGCCAACTTCCAAGGCACTCACGACCATCCGCCGGCCGTGGGTGACCTGCGTCGCATCAAGCATAACCTGGAGAGACCCTACAGAAGTATATCCAGCGCTTCAACAACATTCGCCTCAAGATCCCCAAGGTGTCAGACGAGGCCATCATTTCGGCGTTCACTTACGGCGTCCGCGATGTCAAGATAAAGGAGGAGCTTGCTATCCATTAGGATCTTTGCACAGCTCTGGAGATGTTCAACATGGCGAACAAGTGCGCGAGGGCTGAGGAAGGGCGCCTCTCCCTCCTCGAGCTCCCCAATGATGATCCATAAGACAAGAAGGCCAAGGCAAAGGACGTGAAGCGTAAAGGGTCGGCCGTGCTTGCGGCCGAACCAGAGATGAAGCGCGACTGCGACCACCCCGAGTCATCCAAGAGCAACTAGCCATTCTGCGTCTTCCACAACGTTCACAGCCACAACACCAATGACTGTTAGGATCTCAGGGCCCTCCACAACGGGCGCCTCGGTTGACGCCCCAAGCACAACGATCGAGGCTACGATCGTGGAGGCAGCCGAGGTGGAGGATGCTGGGACGAACGTGGCCACCGTCAGGAGTGGCTAGACTAGCCTCGGGAGGACCGCTGGCAAGGCCAACCTCGTGAGGCCGCCTGGAGGGAGCAGTCTCGTGAGGAGCACCGTCGGGGCAATGCAGCTCTGCCTCCTCTGCCTTTACCACCAAGAAGGAATGAAGATCACCACAAGGACGAGGGGGCTGGGGTCTTCTAGGAGCCTCGAGCCATCATGTGCATCTTGGGCAGCTCACATGCCCTGGCTTCCCACCGCATCTTCAAGCAGTTCGCGTGCGAGGTGAATGCAGCACTCCCCAAGCTTGAAGCAACTCGCCCACTCAGGTGGTCCAAGTGCGCCATCACCTTCAGCTCCTCACACCAGCTCAAGTGTGCGGCCACTGCTGGCGCGCTCCCTATCCTCTGCTCAACCGTCATAAGCAAAGTGGTCATCACCAAGACTCTCATAGATGGCGGAGCAGGGCTCAATGTTCTGTCTGGTCAAACGTTCGACAGGCTCCAAGTGCCATACTACCAGCTTCACCCAATGAAAAGCCATTTTCAGGAGTGACCGACAGTTCTACACACCTGATAGGGCAGGTCCGCCTCCCTGTCACCTTCGGCGAGCGCAACAACTACCGCACCAAGCTCATCGACTTCGACGTCGCCGACATCCGCCTGCCCTACAATGCCATCCTAGGGTACCCAGCACTTGACAAGTTCATGGCAACTACGCAGCACGGCTACAACGTCGTCAAGATGCCAGGAAGGAGCGGCATCATCACGGTCGCATGTCAAGAGAAGGATGCGGTGTGCTCCCTCGAGTGTGCCTTCCAGGCTACAGCGGTCGAGAACCCTGAAAATGGGGGCGGTTCCCTCCCTCTTGAGGTTGCCCCCAAGATGAAGAAGCTGCAGCTGGGACAGGGGTCTCGTGAAGGATCATCGTCCGAGGAAGCCGCGCTAAGCCTTGCGTCCCCAGATGCGGCACCCTCACCCATCGCATAGGAGGGCACGCCCGGCGCCCCTCTTATGTTGGGCTCGGGGTCTCTCCTCGAGAGGGTCTTAGACCTGGCCAGGGTCACGAGGGAGGCGCTTGAGCACCATGTGGAGGCGCTCTTCAGAGCACGCTTCCCAGGAGAAGGCAGCAGGCGGGAGGCGCCAGGTGGTCAGGAGTTCATCAGCAAGGCAATTGAGGAGATTCAAAAAGCAAGGGTTCTGCAAGGTGATCGTCGCCTACCGCGCGGCACAGCTCACTGCCCTGGCCAGAGCAAGGAGTTCCGCATCTGCATTGACATCCCCGGGCTCAATAGGGCCACATCTCGGCAGCTCATCTGGCCGTCTCGAGTCGGCCGGTGCGAGGGTCCACCCCATAGCTATGTCCGCATGCCCTTCGGCCTGCCTGGCGCAACTGTGGTGTTCCAGCGCTGCATGAGGGACGCCCTGGCAGCTTGCGAGGCTAGGCATCAGGCGATCCTGGCAAAGATGGAGGAGCACCTCGAGGAGCCTCCTAGGCCCTCTAAGCCTCCTGAGGCTCGGCACCAGAGCGGCTCGTGAGGAATGACTCTAGCAGCGCGTGTTGTTTGGCTACTTCAACACCTCTTCAACAATGGTGCTAGGTGACATCTCTCTAGTTCGTTCAGTCCGGGGGCGCCCCTCGGGCTGCATCATCCCCAGGCCGTGTGGGTCCGTCCCTACGGCATGTATCCCTTCTGCATCTATCAGAGGTAGTTTACAATCCTTCGTCGCTAAGAACGTCTCGCGCCCTTGCGAGCCCTCCCGCGATCGCCTCATGATTAAGGACTGACACGACGTCTATGCTCGGGTCCATCCCTGTAGCGGCGCGAAATCCAAGAGGCTGAGCTCTGGCTCACAGGTCAGTCCCCGTGTACGTCACCTCCCATGTCCCTTGGTGCCTTGTTCTCGCATGAGCTAATCGCGGGTGGATGAGTGAGGGCGCGCGACCTGGTGCCCCTGTGGCAACTGGAACTGCGTGACGGTTGTTTTTCTTCAGGACCTTTGCATGAGAAGACTGGGCACGATGTCTGTGCTCGGGTCCGTCCCTACAACGTCGATAAACCCAATGGTTGAGCTCTGTCTGGCGGGCCGGCCACGTTCATGTAACCTCCTGGGGTCGTTGGTGTCTGGCCTTCTCATGCAATAACCTCAGGAGACTCATTCGGCGTAGGCTGCCTAACCATCTCGCAGGACTAATTCAAGCATCCCCAATCAAGACCAGCTGCAACCTGCCTTGAGGTAGGGCCTCGTGAGTCCCGCGCTGGCTCACGGGTGCCCATATACACCTCCTTCAGCCCTGCCGTGCGAGCCACATGTCAGGGCGGGGCTGTACACGCCTTGGGGGCTCTCCTCAGAGGGAGCCCCCTCCCATGCACAAGTGGAATCACCATGCTCCGTGCTGGCCGTCGACACTGCCGAGGAGTGGCTATGCCCGTGCAAGAGTGGAAGCGCTATGCTCCGCACTGGTGATAAACAACTGGGGGTGGCCTCACGGCTGCAATAACCTCAAGGAGCCTCCGGGCTCAGTGACTAGCCTCACCGCTTTGCTCTCTCTCAGGAGGGTAGCGCGAGGGGGCTGGGCACGGGGTCTGCGCTCAGGTCACGCCTGACGCACCCCACCTCACCAGGCCTCACGGGCATGGTCTTCGCGCGCCCCTCCCGAGCGAGAGCTCGGCTAGTAAAATGTATGATGGTCGGTTCGTACGTAAAGGGGGACTCCTGAGCATCGTGTCTCAGGAGCCTAACTGGCCACGTAGCCCCTCACCCCTTGGTCTCGTCCTGGCGATCTGGATGACCCAACGACGGCTGAGGCATGCGCGGAGCCGGGCCCTGCCAACGCATGACATCAAGGCTTGCCTCTGCGCCTTTTCCTAAGCTGTTCGCACGTCAAGGGGGACACCTGAGCACCGCGTCTCAGGAGCCTAACTGGTCACCCCTTGGGCTCATCCTGGCAATCCGGACGACCCAACGGTGGCTGAGGTATGCGCGGGGCCGGGCTCTACCGACGCAGAACAACAAAGCAAACAGAAAAGTCGATGGACCATAATCTAATTATTACAAAACATATTGTTCCAAGCAAACAGTCTTAAACGCCTCCCCGAGGCATGCTACATAATACAGGACAAATAGGGAAGAGTTGCATCGCCAGGCCACCTCTTCAGACCTGGGCGCCGCCGTCACCCACCAGTGGAGCCTCGTCGCCAGGCGCGTCGCTCATCCCCTCGGCCTTGGTCGAAGGACCGACAACCAGGAACTTGCTCAACATGGCGTCCACAGAGCTCTTCACGGTGGCAGCAACAACGTCTTGGGAGTCAGAGTCCACCGGAGCAAGGAAGGAGGAGAAGTTGAAGCCGGCATCCTGGAGATAGAGATGGCTGAAGACGCACGTAAGGGCTGAGGAAGAAAGCGAGCGCGCCTCACTTTCCACCAAAGAGGCAAACCCGTCCACAACATCTTCAAGCACTACCAGGACTTCAGGGAGGAGAGTAGTGGGGCTCTCCCTTGGGGTCATTGTCGTCGCCTTCTTCAAGGGATCGTCCCCAAAGAGCAACCGCTGAGCCTTGTGGAACCTTGCCTCAAGAGAGGCAAGGGCGCTGCGCTCCATGATGGCCGCCTCCTTGGCCCTGGCAAGGGCCGACTGGACCGCCTCCGCCTCCTCCTACAGCTTCGTCAGGCGGTCGCGCTCCGCAACCTGCTCCAAGGCCGCCTGAGGAAGTCCAGGATTATGGGGTCCTCGGATAGCCGAACTATATGCTTATGCCGGACTATTGGACTATGAAGATACAAGATTGAAGACTTCGTCCCGTGTCCGGGTGGGACTGTCATTTGCGTGGAAGGCAATCTTGGCAATTCGGATATGTGGATTTCCTTCTCTATAACCGACTCTGTGTAACCCTAGCCCCCTCCTGTGTCTATATAAACCAGAGGGTTTAGTTTGTAGGACAACAACAATCATAATCATAGGCTAGCTTCTAGGGTTTAGCCTTTACGATCTCGTGGTAGATCAACTCTTGTAATACTCATATCATCAAGATTAATCAAGCAGGAAGTAGGGTATTACCTCCATAGAGAGGGCCCGAACCTGGGTAAACATTGTGTCCCCCGCCTCCTGTTACCATTAGCCTTAGACACACAATTTGGGACCCCCTACCCGAGATCCGGCGGTTTTGACACCGACATTGGTGCTTTCATTGAGAGTTCCACTGTGTCGTCCTCATAAAGCTTGATGGCTCCTTCAATCATCCACAACAATGCGGTCCAGGGCAAGGATTTCCTCCCCGGACAGATCTTCGTATTCGGCGGCTTTGCACCGCAGGCCAACTCGCTTGGCCATCTGGAGTAGATCGATAGCTACGCCCCTGGCCATCAGGTCAGGCTTGGAAGCCTGAATTACACTGCCGACATCCGTGGAGACTTGATCTTCGACGGATTCGAGCTCGTGACAGGTGCACCCTACAGTCACGACGAGCATGACCTAGATTTGTCGTCGGACGGAGTTCAGGAGATCACACCTACAGCTGCCCTGGCTTTTAATCCAGTGCAGATCGTGCCAAGGACGGGAGGATGAACCCCACGACGGAGGCCGCACATTCAACGGCAATAGAGCCGAACACAGATTCCACTCCCAATGAGGTCTGTGTCATCGGACCCTCAGACTCGTCTCTAGTCATAGGCTCCGAACCGCGTGCATCCTTGCCCATCGGATGTAACTGGGCACCGATCATGGAGTTTAGCTCCGCGGATATCTTTCAGCACTCGCCCTTCGGCGATGTGCTAAATTCATTAAAATCTCTCTCCCTGTCAGGACACTCTTGGTCGAACTGTGTCCGGCTTGAGTGGGAAGCGTACGACGAAGGAATTCGTTACCCACCCACCACCCACTTAATAGCAACTATCGACGACTTAGTCGACATGCTTGATTTCGACTCCGAAGAAATCGACGGTATGAACGATGATGCCAGAGAAGAGCAGGAACCACCGCCCATAGGGCGCTGGACAGCCACCTCATCCTATGACATATATATGGTGGACACACCCAACAAAAACAATGGCGAGGATCAACAGGATGCAATGGAGGATAATCCTCTTGAGAAGCAACCAAAGCGCCGATGTCAGCGGCGCCGCTCTAAATCCCGCCATAGCAAAAACAACGATAACGGCATAAGAAAGAATAACAGCCCGGACGATGCTGAAGATAACGATGACCCCATGGACCCAGCGATGGAGCAGGCCAAGCAAGGGGACAACAAACACAGTCCGGGGCCGCTGCTCCATCACAGCGATGCTGAAAATAAAACTTACAAATCTGTCTCCGGAGAGGAGAACAGTCTGGATGACGATGCACACATCATCCCGGGAAAGCATTTGGAACAAGAGCGCCTCCACAAAAGGCTTATTGCCACCACGAGGAGCTTGAAGAAGCAGAAGCAACAGCTTAAAGCCGCGCAGGATACGCTTAACCACAGATGGAACAAGGTGCTCCACACTAACAAAATATACGGCGATGATCGCCACACAAAGAGCTACCCAAAACGCAAGCTGCTGCCCGAATTCGACGATGAGGCTGTCGCGCCCATTCCGCCGAAAAACAATACGGCTGATCTACCAGACCGACCACCCCGTGGCCGAGACAGAGCAGCTAATGATGCCGCACACAAGTTAGCACACGACCTATGTGAGCACCTGGACAAAAGAGCTAGTATGGAGAGGTCCATCTATGGATCTAGGAAACGTGCTCCTACGCAGGATCACGGCCACCAAACCGACTATGGTCGACTACCAGCTCGGAATCAATACTGAACACTACAGCCGTCGGATGCACGCCACGACACATCCAAGTACAGGGGTGCCGCACACCCCCTGTGCTTCACCGATGAGGTGCTGGATCATGAGTTTCCAGAGGGGTTGAAACCCGTAAACATCGAGGCATACAACGGAACGACAGACCCTGTAGGATGGATTGAGGACTTTATTCTTCACATTCCTATGGCTTGCGGAGACGACCTCCACGCCATCAAATACCTGCCCCTCAAGTTCAAAGGACCAGCTCCGCACTGGCTAAAAAGCCTCCCCGAAAATTCAATTGGAAGTTGGGAGGAACTCGAGGACGCTTTGAAGGCTAATTTTGAAGGGACCTATGTCTGACCTCCGGATGCAGACGATTTAAGTCACATAGTCCAACAACCCGGAGAGTCAGCCCGTAAGCTTTGGAACAGATTTCTCACCAAGAAGAACCAAATCATCGATTGTCCGGATGCTGAAGCCCTAGCAGCTTTCAAACACAGTGTCTGGGACGAATGGCTTGCCAGACACCTCGCCCAGGAAAAGCCAAGGACAATGGCAGCCCTAACAACTCACATGACCCGCTTTTGCGCGGGCGAGTACAGTTGGTTGGCCCGCAGTGGCACCAGCGACCCAGGCACATCCGAAATCAGGGATGGCAATGGAAAGCCGCGACGCAATAAAAACAAGCATCGAAATAACGAAGACAGCCCAGACAATACAGTAGTAAACGCCGGATTTAGGGGATCTAGACCCGGTCAATGGAAAAAGCCATTCAAAGGCAGCAGAGATGGCCCGTCCAGCCTAAATAAAATTCTAGACACGTCCTGTCAGATTCATGGCACCCCCGAGAAACCTGTGAATCACACCAACAGAGAATGCTGGGTTTTCAAGCAAGCCGGAAAGTTAAACACCAAACACAATGGGAGGGGGCTGCCAAGTGAAGATGAGGACGAGCCTCGCCAGCCAAACACTGGGGGACAGAAAAAATTCCCACCGAAGGTCAAAACAGTGAGCATGATTTACGCCACTCACATACCAAAGAGGAAGTGCAAACACGCACTCCGAGAAGTATATGCGGTAGAGCCCGTCGCCCCCAAATTCAACCCATTGTCGGCCTGCACAATCACTTTTGATCAGAGGGATCATCCGACTAGTATCCGGCATGGACGTTCGGCTGCCTTGGTGCTCGAGCCAATAATCAACGGATACCATCTCACCCGAGTCCTCATGGACGGTAACAGTAGTCTTAACCTGATATATCAGGACACTATCCGCAAGATTGGGATAGACCCGTCAAGAATTAACCAAAGCAGTACTACCTTTAAAGGAGTAACACCAGGCGTAGAGGCCCTCTGCACGGGCTCTTTAACATTAGAGGTTGTATTCGGTTCTCCCGACAACTTTCGAAGCGAAGAACTAATCTTCAACATCGCTCCGTTCCGAAGCGACTATCATGCACTACTCGGAAGAATGGCCTTTGCTCGTTTCAATGCAGTACCGCATTACGCTTATCTCAAACTTAAGATGCCCAGTCCATGCGACGTCATCACTATCAGCGGAAACACAGAGTGTTCTCTTCGCACGGAAGACTACATGGCGGCTCTACCAGCCGAACCACTGAACGGCCTCTCCAACCCGAGTAACTGATCGGTCGTCGAGACCACGGACACGGTTAGATGTGTTCGAGACACCACTAGTGGTAGCAGCCCAGATAAACCTAAGCTTGATTAACAGCTATGCCCCCATATGTGGTGCTGGGCGTTGCCCGCATGTAAAGGGTCCATAGTTTGGCTCGATTATATTTACACTCAAGAAATTGAATTATCATGGTTCATTAAGTTTAACCGACTTTACGCATGGTCACACGAGAGTATTTCACATGGGTTTTTCTTTTTTTTAAACAGGTGACCATCGTGCTGCACCCTTCAAAGATACGACACAACGGAGACAAAGGCACAGACGTGCAACATGGCCCCGTTCAAAGGTTTCTTTTTAGATTAAGACCCTATGTAAACCTTTTTTACTGTCTCTTGTTGTCTCACACCCTCTTGGTACTTAAAATGACCAAAGAGGAATACCAGCGTTACCGGCAAGCTTATGATTCGCCATTCTAAAATAGACATTACAGAAATAGCAACCAGTGTGTTTTTGAGATCTATGCTCTCACCACAGGCGCTCTTTCGTCACGCCAGAGTGATGAACGTA
The DNA here is from genome assembly GCF_018294505.1 of Triticum aestivum. NCBI lineage: Eukaryota > Viridiplantae > Streptophyta > Magnoliopsida > Poales > Poaceae > Triticum > Triticum aestivum. The sequence goes on along the minus strand of NC_057813.1, from coordinate 360,537,219 downwards.
CCTTGAAATTCTGGGTTCATCATCAAGGGCGTTACTCAGCCTAGTATATGTTGTAAAGTCTGAATACCTTCAGGAGTGTTCGGCGTCGTGAGTTTGGCCTTATATGCATCAGCTCCGAATCATGTCTTTGGTCAATAGTTGGGTTTGACCGGCTCCCATGTTTTGCTACCTTACATTCCGCTCTATCAGCTAAGGTGGCACATGGAGAACTACTGCGATTATGCCCTGGTTCATCCAGATGAGCACCTCAATAGAGAAAGCCTAAAACTAAATGTCATGATAAAGCGAGAGACTGGTCAACCACTTGATGACTCAGCAAAATCTTCGTGATTCCTCCGCATTAACGAAGGACCGGTTTCCCGGTCATGTATGTAAACGCACCGTATTCGGATAAATGCGGACATACCAGGGGCTATATAGTAGTCCCGCCGTCAAACTTCTATGGCTAAACACCTCCTTAACGGACCAAGACGTTGGATCACGTGTGATTACGCGTTTTGCCAAACACCCCCGCATTATATGCGAGGGGGCTGAAGCCGACGACTGCAAACTTTCAGGTTATATACATATATACATAAGCGGCCGCACAGGAGGCACTACAATACTTTACGGGCAAAACTATAAATATAGCCTTTATTATAAAAAGCATTGTTTTTACAATCTAGATACATGTCACTCGAACATGGTATTCTTTGAGCACTGATCCTCTATTAAATGGGAAGCTTCTAAGACTTCTTCAAAATAGTGCTCGGGCGAGTCCTAGCCCCCGGGCGGACCCCTGGTTGCAATATCGGTGCCCTCCATCTTCGCCCAATATGTCTTAACATGGGCAAGGGCCATCCGCGCACCCTCTATGCACGCCGATCGCTTGACAGCGTTGATATGCGGCACAACACGAATAAATCGTTCCACCAAACCAAAATAACTATCCGGACTTGGTTCCTTCGGCCACAGGTGATCCACGACGGCCTTCATGGCAAGCCCGGATAACCTATGGAGCTCGGTCCATTTGACCATTTGCTCATTCAATAACAGTGGATGCCTTGGAGTACTGAACTGCGACCAGAACAATTTTTCCACCTCATGATTTTCTCGATCTTCGAAATACCGCGTCACATCAGCAGCACTCTTTGCCAAATCCAAGTATGCGTATGAAGAACTCCACAATTGATCAAGAGGGGCATATTTTGAATCGCCGAATTTCGTCCACAATACAAAGGGCTTCCCAGCTGTGATATCACCGGCTTGCTGAAGCTCCTCCCGCACCGCTCTGATCTTAGAGCGAGTTTCCTTTGCTGCTTGTAAGGCCTTCTATAGGTCAGCCGTTTTCGTTTGGTTTTCCCTTTCAAGAAGCTCATATCGGCTGGCGGCATTCTGTAGCTCAAGAGCCATGTTGGCTATTTTATCCTCACTTTGGCGATGAGCAGCCTGTTCGGGTTTTAATTCCTCAGCTGCCTTCACGGCGGCCGCATTGCTTCTCCTGGCTTGCTCCTTGGCCCGGGCAAGCTTTGCCCGAAGGGTCTCCACGACGGCAGCACCATCTGCAGTCAAAGCATATTATAAATCCTAGCATCATGCTCCTATTAATATTTGCTGACCACCCAAATGTACATACCCTATGCCTCGTCAAGCCACTTGTTCACAAGCGTGATGTCCGCATCCGCCATGTCAAGTTGCCGCCTCAGTTCGGCAAATTCAGCAGTCCGGTCAGCCGCCGGAGCTGCAGCCGCCTGCACACCAAATTGGCACCATCATTACCAGAGACTATGATCCTCTGCTCGTCTCGTCTGGGTGGCAACCAGAGTCTCAGGGGCTACTACCTATACAAAGTGCACCTTGCGTTTACAGTACAATCAAAGAATATAACTTTGCGTACCTCAAAGCCTCTTAGCAGGCTCGTAAAAGCCTCATTCAACCCGCTTTTGCGGATGATATCTTCTCAACCATCGTACCCATTAAGGTATGATGTGCCTCTAAGATAGCCTCTTGCTGCAGAAGACTCGTCAATGTGTTCGGTTGTATATCGGACAGTTCGGGGCTTTTTCTTTTGGTCTCTCTAGGAGCCGAAAACCCCAGACTTCGGGCGGCCGAAGAGTTACCTTTCGGTATTTGCAGATCAGGAGAGATCCTCCAGGACGACACCTTAGGATCGTTCGCCTCACGAGGTGGAGAAGTATGAGGAGGCGTTTCGCTCTCCATCATCTCCGGAAAAAGATCCCCCGAGGACAAACATTGTGGAGGGAGGCTATGAGCCGAACTGCAAAAAAATATGTCTCGGTCATTATTCTTAGGAAAAGAACAGGGTATTCTTACTAAGTACCTTCGTTCACTTACGGCTCGGTTAACGGCTGTCCCCCCTATGGGCGTTGTGCAGCAATGTTTCCCTCCGGGGCAGGCCCCCCTGATGAGGGTCTCTTCCCTTGTTTGGAGACCTCTGCTTCCAAGTCTTCAGTGGCGGTCCTTTTCTTCCCGTGGGGATAGGGGACGCTAGATTCTCCTCCCCAATCCTCCGACACAGGGGTATTAATTTCCCCGGTTGGGATGCGTGAGGTACCTCCAGCATGAAGTCCAAGTCCGCCTTTGGCTTCCCCATTCCTCTCCTTGTCCTCCCCTGATGGCACTTGATAAGGTGCGCGAGCCAGCATCCTGGTTAGTACAAGATCCGGTGAATCTTCACGAAGAGGGGCCGAACACCTGATCCTCTCCACTTTTCTTATCCAGTCCTGGCCGAGGGTGGTTTTTCAAAGTGATGTTGTGACAACTATAATGGCAACATGTTCGGTCTTGGAATTACTTACCTGGGTATCGGGACGGTTGCAGTCGAGGCCCGCATCCTCTATGGTGACCGGACACTTTATTCGTGATCCGAAGAATAATTGATACATTCCTTCGGGCGTCCTGCCGAAGAAGTGCTGAACAGTTCGCGGTCCTTCCGGGTTGAACTCCCACATATGGAGAGGTTGACGTTGACACGGCAAGACCCGATGAACTAGCATTACTTGAATTACTTCGACAAGATTGATATCCTTCTTGAGGAGATCACGAATGTGGCTTTGCAATGTCCACACGTCATCAACCGATCCCCAGTCCAGCCCCTTGTTGACCCATGATGCAAGTTGTGGCGGAGGGGCAAAGCGGAAGGCCGGGGCAGCCGCCCACTTCCTCCCTCGAGGTGCTGTGATGTAAAACCACTCCCATTGCCATAGGTCAGAAACTTCTGAGAAAGAACCCTTTGGCCATAATGCATCGACACCCTTGCTTATGATAGCACCTCCGCACTCCGCGTGTCTCCCGTCGATCATCTTCGGCTTCACATTGAAGGTCTTGAGCCAAAAGCCGAAGTGTGGGGTAATGCGGAGGAAGGCCTCACACACATCGATGAACACTGAGACGTGAAAGAAGAAATCTGGAGCTAGATCATGAAAATCTAGCCCGTAATAGAACATGAGCCCTCTAACAAAGGGATGAAGACCGAAGCCTAGCCCTCAAAGGAAGTGAGAGACGAATACGATGCTCTCGTTGGGTTTGGGAGTAGGGATAACCTAGCCTCCCTAAGCTTCTTGATGTCCTCCTCTGTGACAGAAGAGGCCATCCACTGGCCTTGAAGGTTGGATCCGGACATGATTGAAGGTCCGGAGCACTTGTACTGAACCTAGGGTGTTGGAACTCGAGGTGAGGGAAGGGAAGGATCATGCATGGAAAGAAAAGGATAGGTCTTGACCTCTTTATATAGAGGAAGAATGTCAAGCGTCCTTCGCGCGGCCGTTTGGAACTTGCCTAAACCAAGGAGTCGTACTAATGGAGCGGTTGGGTTACCCACGCCCGTATAGATGAGAATCCTGTGATAAGGCGGACACGATCTCTGCTTCGACAAAATGTGCCAATAAAACCGCCTCGCAAGACGTGTAGAGCCAGGTTGGAAAAAACGGTTTGAATAATAACCGGGCCGCGGCGTGATATCACACTCTGGAAAAGTTGTCAGCGGGTTAGATTCGTGGAATATTGTGCTCTATACAGTGGTATGTGGAATTTGATTTGTAGAGCCGGACAGGATCCTTATGGTCAAGATCTACCTTGGAGTATTCGGAGAAGGAACCCACCTTGCAATGTCGAAGATGATCTACGCGCCGGACTAATCATCATTAAAGCCTGGTTCAGGGGCTACTGAGGAATCCAGGATTAGGGGGTCCTCGGACAGCCGGACTATATGCTTATGCCGGACTATTGGACTATGAAGATACAAGATTGAAGACTTCGTCCCGTGTCCGGGTGAGACTCTCCTTTGCGTGGAAGGCAAGCTTGGCAATTCGGATATGTGGATTTCCTTCTCTATAACTGACTCTATGTAACCCTAGCCCCCTCCGGTGTCTATATAAACCGGAGGGTTTAGTCCGTAGGACAACAACAATCATAATCGTAGGCTAGCTTCTAGGGTTTAGCCTCTACGATCTCGTGGTAGATCAACTCTTGTAATACTCATATCATCAAGATCAATCAAGCAGGAAGTAGGGTATTACCTTCATAGAGAGGGCCCGAACCTGGGTAAACATTGTGTCCCCCGCCTCCTATTACCATTAGCCTTAGACGCACAGTTCGGGACCCCCTACCCGGCATCTGCCGGTTTTGAGGCCGACACCGCCTTCTTCACCTCAGTGTCTCGATCGGCGACAGCAGCCTCCTGGGCCTTCAGCTTCTCCTCACGCTCCTGGAATTGGCTGGCCTGGGCAGACTGCTGATCCTGAAGAGCCTTCAGTTAAACCTCCACCATGAGGCACCGATCCTCAACTTCCGTGGCCTCCTTCCGCACCAGGTCATGCTCGGTGGCGACCACCCCGAGCACCTTCTGGGTTTCCTCCACAGAGCCCCAGGCCATGCGGATAGACACGTTGGCCTGAAGCCAACCAGAAACCAGCCCCAGGAGCCCCAACACCGAGCCACGATCCAGGCCCCGAAGTTCACCCTGGAGGAGGTTCAGCGCCGCCCTTGTCTCCTCTAGGGCCCCGGAGGTGGCAGGAGTGCCACGGCTCGGCTGCACGGGAGAAGACGCCCTCAGCACCGAGATAGAAGAAACCGCAACCTCAGGAAGGACCGGGGGCTTCAGAGGCTAGGCAACCTCAGCAGCCGCAGCAAGGATGGGTGCCGGCGGGATCGGCCCCGCCAAAGGTGCCGGCACCTCCTGAGGACGGGCTTCCATGCCCTGGGGAGATGACATCACCACCAGAGCTACGACCTCCGTGCCCTCCTTCTTCTTCTTCGACGACTTCTGCCTAATGATAGGAGAAGACACTAAGCATCGCTTCCAGAATCAACAAACAAGGCCAAGGAAAAGATTACTGATTGGCGAAGGCATAGCTCCTCTTCAGGCTCAGTAGCGGGCGCCGATGCAGAGTAGCTGGAGCTGAGCCCTTGGTAGCAGGAGAACTCGCGGTTAGTGCCACTTGGGACACCGTCGGTGAAGGCGGAACGCTGCCCGGAGGAATTAGCACGGTCCTACCCTTCTTTGTGGCCGTCCGCTTGGGCTGCTTCGAAGAGGACCACCCCGGATCTCGTGGTTACTCCAGAAGGGCGAGGCACCTCTACCACCGGAGTCTCCAGAAGGGACGGCTAGCTCCCTCTCCCGCGGGGCCGAGGATTCCTCCACAACCTCATCCTCGGTGGCCTCGGAGGATTGGTCGCCAGAGGACAGGTGCACCAAGGAGGTAGACGGCGGGGGAGGCCCCGCCCGCACGAGCCCGAACTCGTCGAAGACCGGCATGGCAGTGGCGACCTCCTCCCTGTCGACCCGGCAGTACAACGGGAGCCAATCATCTAGAGGATTGCTCGGGTCCTTCCCCGTCAAGTAAAGCAACACCTTGCTCAGCTCCTCCTCGGGAAGGGCGTCCTGGCGCAGGCGGATCTTGTCGTTGACGCCCCCAAGCTTCCACAGGGGGCGGGAGCGATCTTGGAGCGGTGCTATGCACTGCGTCAAGAACTGCTTGATGAACATTGCCCCCGTCAACTTCTCGCTCTTCAGGTCCTCCTCCATCTTCTTCACCAATGGCTTCAAAGAAGGGTTAGTGATCTTCTAAGAGTACCACCCCTTCCTGGAGGTGGGGAGCTCGATCGGCAGCTCCAGCAAGTCATGGGAGCACTTGGCATCCATCAAAACCCACCTCTTCAGGGCATCCTCCACCTTCTTCCTGGTGCGGGAGATCACGTTACTGCCCCGCACCACAACAAAGCTGATGCACCCAACCGTATGGCCGCCAGTCATGCGGAGGAAGAAGAAGTGGTGGCGCATGGCGACGGAGGGCATCACCCCCACAAACGCCTCAGAGTAGAAGGCGAAAATGGATAGGAGGAGGATGGAGTTGGCATGAATGTGGAGCGCATGGAGGCCATAATGGTGAAGAACGACATAGAATAAGCGGGAGAATTGGGCACCAGCCTCGAGTAGACGCTGTGTAGGAAGAAAGGGACGAAAGTGTTGTTCGCGGGCTCCGGGGCAGCGGTGGCGACCCGGAGCACCGGCCCCTTCCAATTGTTGTCATTGCTCCCTGTCAGGAGGAGCGCGGTTTGGGGCTTCACCCCGGCCATAGAGGGCGCAAGAAGTGCCAGCTCGTACCAGGCGGAGCCGGCAGCCGAGGCTGAGGCCGTGGTCTTCTCAGCGGCCATTGAGCAAGGATTGGAGGGGAAAATCGGCAGATCTGGTGAGTTCTTCCGCTGCTGGGAGAAGGAGATCTGGAGCAAGATGAAGAAGAGGCAATGAATGCCTGGCGGCGGATGGCAGCCCTTTTGTCAGATGAAATAGTTGCCGAGGCAGTGCAGGGAAGCGGAGTAGCCCACGTCCCATCAATCGCCACACGTCATCAAGGCCGCAGGCGGTTAGGGCCCGCGGTGCTCCGCGCTTGCCCTTTGGCTTCGCCTGGAAGCCAAGCCCGAGCACGCCTTTGGCCCGGGAGCTACTATCGGCGTCCTGTATATGGGGGTATCCAACCCTGCCTACCTGTAGCCCACCACATGGCTCCATCGACGGCCTGGTATGGCCCAGCTACAACATCAACAACTCAAGACCCTCGCGAGGGGCCAAGCCTCGCGGGGCGGACGATGCCGAGACCCCCAAGGGGATCGGCCTCCTCAGGATGGCTCCCGAGGGGCGGAGCGTTCTATGCAAGGTTTACCTCACAAGGCTCAGCTGATGTGAGCCATGACGACCAAGGCCAGGCGGGAGCCAGGCAGGCGCAGAGCGCAGGTTTCCTCTTCGGTGCAAAGGAGGCAAGCCACAGGCGCGAAGTCCCGAGGAATCAGCCAAAGGTTTCCATTCTGGTGCAACGAGACCAAGACTGCCAGGACGGAAGGACGGAGGTCATCAACGGGCCCACCGCAGTGTCATGACCAGAGGCTTTTCGCAGGCGAAGACTACTTTTGTCAAGATAAGTTGTACTACTTGTCCCCTTCCAAATCCGGCCATTGTGGGATCCCTTCCCGCCAACATTTGGGAAGAGGACCAAGGCCACTGTAAATAGGACTAGCCACCACCATAGAGACAAGACAAGCCGAACTAGCTCACACCCCACCAGCTCCCTTGAGCTCAAGAACACCTCACCTCCGGAGGCTAGTTCATCCACTATACTAGTTCATCATCAGCCCTCCGAGGCAATCCACCAAAATGCTGGAGTAGGGTATTACACCGCAAGGTGGCCCGAACCAGGGTAAACTATTGTGTCTCTTTGTGTCTTTGAGCTTGTCACACTAGGCTTAGGAGGATCGCGAGTAGGCAGGCTGGGTAGGTTGAGATCTCCGCACGCACCCCAGAGTTTGAACCTCTCAAGGGTTTGCGTAACCTGTAATCTGGCGGATAGGCATGTCGTCATGTAGGAGACCTAGCACCAAAAAGGAAAACACACTTGGAGTAGAGGGTAAGTCGTTAGAAATCAAGTGGCCTCACATGCCGTGTCAACTAAGTGTTGTGGTTCACTCACTTCCTCAAGGATGCTCTCACTCGTATGGTTGGTGGAGTCACTCAAATGGCTCTCAACCTCACATAGGATGTGTAGCATGCTCTCGTGTGTGGGGCTAGTGGTGGTCACACTCATCCTCTCATAGGAAATGATCTCAGTGTCATGTATGGTGGAGTCACTCATGTCGCTCATGGGGTGGTGGCTCTCCTCACATGGCAATTGGGGCTTCTCGACATATGTGGGTGTCGGAGAGATGTAGGTGCAAATGTGTCCATGCTCTACTCCTATCGCCGCCTTGGTTGAAGGGATAGTCCCATGCTCAACCTCCTCATCCATAACTCCTCCGAAGATGAATGTCGTAGGAAGTGGCAAATCATCATGCTCCTCCAAGACCAAAGATAATGTCTCATGTGCGGTCGCATAGCTTGACTCGGAGTATGAGTCCAATATGGGCGCCGTCTTCATGTTGTTGAAGAGGTTCGTGCTCGTCATCGCGGTCGAAGGGGATGGCCCTTGCTCGACCTTCTTGTCACCGTCTTGTTGGTGGAGGCCAATATGATGTGGCACCTTGTACTCGTCTCCATGACCGAAGGGAGTTTCCCATGCTCGGCCATCTTCCTTGAGGGGCTTCCGAAGATGGAAGTGTCACCCTCGCTTGTAGGAGGTCGCCTTGTTGTTGAAGATGTCGATGTAGGCGAACTCGTGGGAAGTAGGCAAAGATGCCATACGTACAAATGTGAAGATGCTTTGATGACACTTGGTGAAGATGCCTATGTGGAGGTGGTGGTAGTCGTTGCTTGCTCTTGGTGGTGCTTGTCTCGCGGTCTTCTCTTGTGCTCGTGAAGCTTGGCCTTGGCGTGTAGTAGAGCTTGTTCGGACTTGTACATTTTCCTTTGGCGAGCATCTTCATGATGATATTGATTTTGATGATTGCCATGTAGATGTGGACATGGACGTGGACGACTTGCGCTTGCAACGCTTTTGCGCTCCGAGGACTTGTGGCTTGAACGTGGCCGCCATGAAAATGACGAAGGGGAAGAAGACATGTAGTTGACCAATACTTGTCGTAGCTCCTCCATGTGTTTGTTTTGGTAGTCGAACAAGTTGTGTATGTAGTCCCTTTTCCTTGCTTTGTATTGTCGTATGTCCGTGGCGATGTTCTTGAGGCCTTGCATGGCTCATTGTAGTCCGAAGTGGGGAGTTGTGGTGTTGTAATTGTTCACGCCGTTGTTGTCGTGGAAGACCAGAGATGAAATGCCTTTCCTATCCATCACAAGACTCGAGCAAATATGAGTGGAAGAAAGGAGAGAACTATACAAAATGTACCTTGACCGATGTTGAGAATGGATCAATGATCACTCAATGATGTAACAAGGAAATAGCACAATTGGTACCAATCTCGTCAATTTCTCACACCTACACAAGTAAGGCTTATGGTGTAGCTCGTTAAGGATAGTAGCACAAAAAATTTGATGCAAAATGTTAGAAAGAGTCAATAATATTGAAAGAGATTCACAAATTCGCAAGTGAAACAAGTAGACCAATAGCAATATGTGGCACACGGAAACACACACACACACACATAGATAAATGGGGTCGTGTAACCATGGAACGAGCTCAAAATGTGGAATCCACGGAAAATACTCTTGTTGCACAACTCTAGAGAGATGCTAGCATGATTTCTCAATAGGCAGATACGACACTTGTGCACAACCTATAAGAGACAAAAATGCAACGACTTCTATTGCAAGTATGCTACATATGTATGATGTTCCGGTGTTCCTCTGAAGATGATCGGATATGACAATCTTATATGCAATGTGGTATGATGCTATGGCACTTGCTTACAGGCTCTTTATTCACTCTTTTTCTTTGCTTAAAATCTTATTCTTTTTTTGTATGGCCACTTTTGCACAATGCACAAACCAAGATAGCAATTGTATATATGCAGGAACAATCTTGTGACACAAGAGACGATATGATGATACCAATATGATATGATGATACCAATATGATATGGTATGTATGCAATGGGAGATGGAGACTAGTGATCACTAATGTGCACAACATTGCCAACAATACTCAATGGCTAGTCTCGATAGGCAAGTGACTCGCAGAATGGGCTAGGGTTATAAATGCAATGGCAAGGGAAATAAACAATGGTGTCATCCAGGTTACCGTCCCTTGCTTACGGTTGATGGTGTCAAAATGGTGAAGTGGTCAATGTCGATGACAACCTCGTGGCGATGATGAGTGGCGGTGTTCTCGATGTTGAACCGTCCCTAATTAGCCAAAACACCTTAGGAAATGGAAAAACTGCAAAATCAAAATCTCAAAGGCAAATGTCAAATGGTGGTAGCGGAAAGCGGTGGTGGTTTGCACTTGGAAATGCGGAAGTTATGGTGGTGGTTGATGAATAAGTAATCGTCCCTAAGGAGCCGAAACACCTTAGGAGACTCTAATCACTACTCAAGCAACCACTGATGCTATGGTGAACAAAAAGGGTTAGGTTGCAAAAGGCTATGGTGGTAATGCAGATGATGTAGTGGTGTCCCTAGGAAAAGTGCCAAAGTTCATACAATTTTATTGAGTAAAATGATGTTGGAAGTATTTTTGTGGGATGGGGATGTCAATAGCTTCAAAACAAGCTAAAGAACGTCAAAATCGGAGTTCGGATGAATTAGTTGTCGACGAAACAAAAATCAGCCAGTGTCTTAATCTACACATGTCGGACGTCTGATAATGGTCAGACTTCCGATGGTTGGGTGGGAACGGACGTCCAGAAAAGATAGGAAATCCGATGTTTTCGTTCTAGATCGGGGGTGTCGGACGTTCGGTAAGGGTCGGTCTTCCGATGTTTTTGAATCTTATGGACCTTAACATTCATTCCACAATAAAGAAAATTATATGGATAAACATGTTAGGTAGCATTCCACATAAAAAATTATGTTTTTATCATTTACCTACTTGAGGTCGAGCAGGAATTAAGCTTGGGGATGCTTGATAAGACTCCAACGTATCTATAATTTTTTATTGTTCAATCTATAATATTATCAGTTTTGGATGTTTTATATGCATTAATATGCTAATTTATATTATTTTTGGGACTAACCTATTAACCTAGAGTCTAGTGTCAGTTCCTGTTTTTTCCTTGATTTTGAGTTTCGTAGAGAAGGAATACCAAACGGAGTCCAAACGGAATGAAACCTTCATGGTTATTTTTCTTGGACAAGAAGACAACCAGGAGACTTCGAGATGAAGTCGGAGGAGCCACGAGGCAAAGGACGGAGGGCGCGCCCCCACCCTTGTAGGCCCCCCGTGACACTCCTGACCTAATTCTTTTGCCTATATATTCCCAAATATCCCCAAACCACCAGAGGCATCCACGAAAGCACTTTTCCACCGCCGCAACCTTCTGTACTCATGAGATCCTATCTAGGGACCTTTTCCGGCACCCTGCCGGACGGGATTCGATCATGGAGGGATCTACATCAACTCTATTGCCCTTCAGATGAAGCGTGAGTAGTTTATCACAGACCTATGGGTCCATAGTTAGTAGCTAGAGGGCTTCTTCTCTCTCTTTGATTCTCAATACCATGTTCTCCTCGATGTTCTTGGAGATCTATTTGATGTAATACTTTTTTGCGGTGTGTTTGCCGAGATTCGATGAATTATGGATTTATGATCAGCTTATCTATGAATCTTCTCTAAATTCTTTTATGCATGATTTGATATCTTTGTAATTCTGTTTGAACTATCGGTTTGGTTTGGCCAACTAGATTGGTTTTTCTTGCATTGGAGAAATGCTTAGCTTTGTGTTCAATCTTGCGGCGTCCTTTCCTAGTGATAGTAGGGGCAACGAGGCACGTATTGTATTGTTTCCATCGAGGATAAAAAGATGAGGTTTTGATCATATTGCTTGAGTTAATTCTTCTACATCATGTCATCCTACTTAATGCGTTACTATGTTCTTCATGAACTTAATACTGTAGATGCAGGCAGGAGTCGATCGATGGGTGGAGTAATAGTAGTAGATGTAGAATCGTTTTGGTCTACTTGACACAGGCGTGATGCCTGTATTTCATAATCATTGCCTTAGATATCGTCATAACTTTGTGCTTTTCTATCAATTGCTCGACAATAATTTATTCACCCACCATATTATTTGCTATCTTGAGAGAAGCCATTAGTGAAACCTATGCCCCCCGGGTCTATTTTCCATCATATAAGTTTCCGATCTACAATATTAGTTTCCAATTTACTATTTTTGCAATATTTTACTTTCTGTTCTATAAACCAAATATACCAAAAATATTTACTTTATCGTTTTTTTATCTTTATCAGATCTCACTTTTGCAAGTAACCGTGAAGGGATTGACAACCCTCTTTATCGCATTGGGTGCAATTTGTTTGATTGTTTATGCAGGTATTAAGTGATTTGTGCATTGTCTCCTACTGGATTGATACCTTGTTTCTCAAACTAAGGGATATATTTATCTCTACTTTGTTGCATCACCCTTTCCTCTTCAATGGAAAAACCAACGCAAGATCAAGAAGTACCACCAGTGCCTTGATTAGGGAAGTCAGAGCACCAGATTGGCGAAGTTGGGCGGTCGACGGAGCAAGGTGCTAACTAGGGATGCAGAGGTTTGCATTGGAGGAGTGGGGCGGTTGCCCCTAGGTAATGGAGAGCCAGCCCCCATGCTCCCCGCTATAAAAGGAGGGGTGAAAGGGCGGCGATGCTCATCCACCTTCTTCTCCTTCCTCCCCTTGATACTTCTTCTGCCATGGCAAGAGGGAGAGGTCGGGCTCGTGCTCTGGCCATGGCGGCGAGAGCTTCTCCTCGACACCATGCTTCGGCTTCGGCAGCATCTGTAGAGGCCGGTTCCAGCGCACAAGGTGGGGATGCGGGGCGAGGTCAGGGTCGACACAACACCCGTGGCCGAGGCAGACGGAGCAACGTGCTTGTTGTTTCCCATCCAACTGCTCCGCCCCCAGTAGAGGGCCACACGAGGGACACGGTGCTCGATTTCATCATCGAGCTGCACAATCCTACCCGCAGTCGCCTGTTACTCCCTCGCCCTTTCACCAGGGTGCTGGAGGTTGACCAGCCGCTCGGGCTGTGGCTGCGCGCGAGCAGATGCTGCAACGACACCATGTGGGCGAACATCGAGTTCCCCGCGCCTCGCGTCATGCTTCTTAGGCATGGGTGGAAAACCTTCGCTCGCATCCACTACCTTGGGGAGGGGCACGTCATCGGCATCAAGTTAGTAGAGTCCAATACGCTCTCCATCAAGATCTTCAAGCCTTCAGGCACTCGTCTTGGGTGCTGCATGGAAAGCTCGAGCGGTGACGAAAGCTCCTCCTCGAGCGACAACAATGAGGAGGACACCGATGGCGAAGACAGCGGAGGCAGGCATCCGATCGTCAAGTCCGAAGACGGCGACTTTGAATCCGACTGAACACCGGCAACACCATCATCACCAGCTAGGCGCCGACAGCACCATCATCTGTAGATGGACCCCAGTAGAGTGATTTGCCGGGGGGTGCTTCGCCTAGACGCCACCGCCACCGCCACCTCCAGCTGGACACCGGTCGGCTCGTGGACTCCGTCTTCGTCTTCCCTGTCGGGGGTGCTCCGCCTAGCCTCTCCCTTCGTCCTGGCTTCATCCTCCCTGCTCGGGAGGCGATCTCCTGATGTTGTCAGCTTGCATCCCTCTGGTCCTATCGGGGGTGACCAGGGCATCGCCTAGGCGCTCCTTTTGCCTTTTTTGTGCTCGAGATAAACCCTTGGAGGAGAGGGACAACAAAGGCATTACGAAGCACTTCTCTGTTTTCAACGAAAAATATGTAGCTTGTTGCCATGTTCGAATCAAACATAAATGTTTCCCATCTATATTCGCATTGGTATGATCTGTACTTGTCGTCCCATGCAATTTTTAGAAGAAACCTGCTAGAAATGTGTAATTCCCTTAAATATTTAGAAGGGCTACTCAACAGTATTTTGCGAGTAGAATATATGGCAAAGCTTCTTGTCGGCCTTAACGCGGCTACTATTAGTCCTTGTCGAGCAAACTCGAAGCAAGTTTAGGAGCGGGGGTGGAGGTCAGCCCTTGCTGGCCTTAAATGTAGCTGCAACTAATCCTGTTGAGCAAACTTGAGGCAAGGATAAGAGCATGAATGAAAGGAGCGGCAAGATCTCCTAGCATGCAAGTTTCTCATAGAAGGTGTAATATAGACGACATGAAATTCCAAATGAAATAAACTTTCAACTTATCTTTCTTTGATGTACGTCTTATCGCTTGGATAAGGAGAGGCCACCATAGGTCCAAGTGGGCGATTCCATCCTTCCCCCAGGAAAGTAGCTCGCGAGGAATTCTTGTCTATGATAGAAAATGGAAGAAGATAAAGAACGACATGGGGCCCTTGGCGGCATGTGAATTATTTGATCTAAACAAGTGCAACTACATGAAAATCATGCTATAGCACATAGATAAACATGTAAGCAAATTTGTAAAACACTCGGTTTTATATAGATATGCACAGGGTATGCGCCTGGCGTTGTACAAAGGGTTACAAGCCCCTAAGGCTATGCTTGTACAAAACGGATTGCCGAGGTAAGGCCTGGCAACCGTGCCTTACGGGTAGAACTTGCAAAGATGCTCAATATTCCATGAGTTTTGCATGTGAATGCCATCTTCGGTCTCCAAACAGACTACGCCAGGTCTGGTGACTCGTACTACCGGGTAAGGGCCTTCCCACTTTGGCATCAACTTGTTTGCACCCTTGGCAGATTGAACGCGCCGAAGGACAAGGTCGCCTGCCTCAAGGCTCCGGGCATGAACCTTGCAGCTATGATAGTGGTGCTAGGCTTGCTGGTAGCGTGTAGCACGCACAACTGTCCAAAGATGATCTTGCTCAAGGAGCACATCATTGTCATGCCGCAGCTGCTCTTGCTCTACTCCATCGTAGGCAAGTACTCGAGGTGACTTGTACATGAGTTTCGTGGGGAGCACCGCTTCTGCACCATAGAGTAGAGAGAAGGGTGTATGTCCAGTAGCTCGATCTGGTATCATTCTGAGCGACCAAAGAACCACCGACAACTCATCAATCCAACGCCTCCCGCACTTATGCAACCTGTGGAATGTTTTTGTCTTGAGCCCGTGCAATACTTTAGCATTCGTTGTTTCTGCTTGCCTGTTGCACCTTGGGTGAGCAAGGATGAAAAGAATACCTTACTTCCAAGGCTCTCAGAGTATTTCATGAAGGTGTGGCTCATGAATTGTGTGCCGTTGTCAGTGATGACCATGTGCGGAACTCCAAACCAGCAAACTAATCCTTTAAAGAACTTGATGGCCGACTGTGCAGTTACCTTTCTCACTGGCTCTACTTCAGGCCACTTTGTGAACTTGTCAATGGAGATGTACAAGAACTCAAAGCCCCCGGTAGCATAGGGGAATGGGCCCAAAATATCGAGCCCCAGACCCAAAAGGGCCAGGATAGAGGAATTGTTTGGCGGGATTGCGTTGGTTGGTGTATGTTCTCTGAATGAAACTGGCATGTTGCACATCTTGTTACTAGCTCAGTTGCATCCTAGAGGCAATGGGCCAATAAAAGCCTTGCCGAAAGGCCTTCCCAACAAGGGTTCATTCTCCTATGTGCGAACCACATATGCCTCCATGTATCTCTGCCAACAACTTAAGTCCATCTTCCCGAGAGATACATTTCAATTTCACTCCGTTTGGTCTCTTTCTAGACAGGATGTTATCCACAAACTGGTACATACTGGACTGTTAGGCTACTTTCTCAGATTGTTCTTGCTCTTCAAGAAGTTCTCATGTTTGGAGGAATTGAACGATTTGTTGTGCCCATGTTAGAGCTTGGGGCTCGACAACAATAACTAAAGGCATCTTTTCGGCCGCAGGAGCGCTGATCTCATTAGCAATAATATGGGACTCTGCCTAAGGCCGCTGCTCACCGGAAGGGGCATCACTGCTTCTGGCAACTGCCTTGCCGGCGGCTTCTGGGAGCTTTGTTGAAAAGTATTGGCCGGTTCTCATATTCCTTCTCTTCTTGGCTCTTGTTGACGGTGTAACCGTGGGTCGAGTCAAGTGGAGCACAAAAGTCCCTAGTTCCACAGGTAGCTTTTGGGCAGCACACTTTGACAGCTGATCAACAATGTTGTTTTTCGTACGAGGGATGTGCTTTGTTTGCAAGCCATCAAAGTGTTCTTCCAACTTTCTCACTTCATCCACGTATGCTTACATCAGTGGGCTCTGGTAATCCTTGTTTAGCTGCCTCACCACAAGCTGCGGATCTCTGAGGACGATCAACTTGTTGATTCCCAACTCTACTGCAATTCTGAGGCAGGCAAGCCGTCTTTCATACTCAACAGTTTTGTTGGTAGCTTCCTGATGAGGGAAATGCATTTGGACCACATACTTGAGGTGCTCCTTGATGGGTGCGATAAGCAGTACCTGGCACTGACACCTTGCAGCGAGAAAACACTGTCATTGTACATGATCCAATTCCTTTGCGTTTCCCTATCGGGGAGGGCCGATTCTTGGATATCATCATCTGGTGTTGGTGTCCACCCCGCACTGAATTCAGCCAATGCTCTAATTTGAATGGTTGATGTACTCTAACACTTGAGTGCAAATCTTGACAATTCCAATGCCCACTATACTATTCCGTCGGTTGCTCTGAATTCCTCAGAATATGCTGCAACGAAAGCGAGCGACCACCATGATCTCATGTGCTTGGAAATAGTGACACAGTTTCCTTGGGGCCATGAATAGGCTAAAGAGCGACTTTTGCACGACTGAATACCTTGACCTAGCCCCCTGTAGTAGGGAGCTAACAAAGTATATTGGCTGCTGCACCACTTTCTTCTTAGATGTAACTTGCTCCTCAGCAATTTTCCCTTGCACAACTTTCTCCTTCCTGGCATCTAGCCTTGCTGGAGAAGATGTCGTTCTGCCAAAGCATGGCTCTGCCACTGTCGTTTCCTCATCATCAGCCTCCCTCTGCACAACTAGTGCATCACTGACCACTTGATTTGTTGATGCTAAGTATAGTAACAATGGTTCTTGTGATTTGGGCGCAACTAGAGTTGGCGCAAAGGACATGTACAATTTTAGGTCATGCAGCACAACCTCCGCTTCCGGAGTCCATTTCATCAGACTCACCTTTTTCAATATCTTGAAGAAAGGCAGGGCACGCTCGGTAGACCTTAAAATAAACCTACTCAATGCTGCGACAAATCCGGCAAGGCGCTGGACATCCTTGACGGTTTTGGGTGCTTGGATTTGCTCAATAGCCTAAATCTTGTCGGGGTTTGCTTCAATCCCACGCTGGGATATAAAAACCCAGGCAGCTTGCCAGAGGGAAAACCAAATACACACTTCTTGGGGTTGAGCTTCATGTTGATCTTCCGCAAGTTGGAGAAGGTTTCCTCCAAATCTTGAATCAGGATGGACTTGTCCTTGGTCTTGACCACAATATCATCCATGTAGGCCTCTATGTTTCGGTGTAACCGTGGCTCAATCCCATTTTGGACTGCCCGTGCGAACATGGAACCCGCAGTCTTCAGCTTGAAAGGCATCCACACAAAGCAGTATGTGCCACATGGAGTAATGAATGCAGTTTTCTCTTCATCTTCCTTGGACATGAATATCTGGTGGTACACAAAGTAGGCATCAGGAAATGAGAGCAAGTCACAGCCGGTAGTTTAGTCCACTATATGGTCGATGTGCGGCAAGGGGAGATGATCCTTTTTGCATGCCTTGTTGAGATCAATGTAATAAATACAAAGTCTCCATTTCCCATTTTCCTTGTGCACGATGACCAGATTCGCCAACCAAGTTGGATGTAGCACTCCTCTGGCCAGGCCAACTGCCTCGAGTTTCTTAATCTCTTCTGCTATGAATTGCTGCCGTTCCAAGGCTTGCTATCTGAACTTCTGCTTGATGGGACGAGCATGAGGGAAAATGGCAAGGTGGTGCTCAATTACCTCCCTGGTAACACCCGGGATGTCAGATGGTTGCCGCGCAAACACATCTACATTCGCTCATAGGAAGGTAATGAGCGCGCTTTCTTATTTGCTATCTAGAGCGGCACTGATGGTGAAAGTACCATCAGCGGCATCCTCCCTTGCTGGCACCTTATTTGTCGCAGGTGGAGTGGCCTTGGATCTCTTGCCGGTAGATTTTTCTGGCAAGTCCTCGACGGGTGCGCAACACTTCGAGGACGTGCGCTTCCCGGAAGTCTTACTGCATGTCTTGCTGGGCTTTTTGCTATTCTTTGGCTTGGCAGGAGCTATTTCTTTTCAGCTCCTATCGCAACCGCGTCCTTGTAGAGCTTTTCCATACAAATGATTGCATCTTTCTAGTAGGAGTTGATGGAGATGATACCCATGGGACTCAACATCTTCAATGTAGACTATGCATAGTGGGACGCCCCGACATCTTCAATGTAATGTATTGTATGCCAATGCAGGGCGACCAAGAATTCCATGGAATGGTAGGGGGGTCTTAACTATGTCAAACATAATCCTCTTGTACCGGTAGTTTAAGTCTCCGCCAAACATCACTAACAGCATGATCTTTGCTTTTGGCTGGATCCTTCCCCGGTTGATTCCCTGGAATGTCCAGGTTTTCTTGATCTCTTCCTCAGATATCTACAGCCTCTCGATCACCTCAGGGGAGACCAAGTTCAACCTGGCCCCACCATCAACTAACACTTTCATGACCATGACATTGCGTATCGTTGGTGAGACCAACAACGGCAAACACCAACCGCAGTTGTGCGATCAGGGTGGTCCTCGCCATCGAAAATGATAAGTGTGTGGGACCGCTTGAGTTGCTTTCATGCATCTGCTACTGGCTCTGCTGCATTAACTTTACATGCCCATTGCTTGAGCTGGCGATGGGAGGAGTTATAACCCACAAGTATAGGGGATAATTGTAGCCTCTTTCGATAAGTAAGAGTGTCGAACCCAACGAGGAGCTAAAGGTAGAACAAATATTCTCTCAAGTCCTATCTACCACTGATACGACTCTACGCACGCTTAGTGTTCGCTTTACCTAGAAAAAGTATGAAACTAGAAATACTTTGTAGGTGTTGTTGGATAGGATTGCAAGATAATAAAGAACTCGTAAATAAAAAGTAGGGGCTGTTTAGATAAAGATGCAATAAAGTAAATATAACGAGTGTGGAAAAGTGGTGGTAGGAGTTGTGAAATTGTCCCTAAGCAATTGACTACTTTACTAGACCGGTAATCACTATTGCAATTCTATTTGAGGGAGAGGCATAAGCTAACATACTTTCTCTTCTTGGATCATATGCACTTATGATTGGAACTCTAGCAAGCATCTGCAACTACTAAAGATCATTAAGGTAAAACCCAACCATAGCATTAAAGTATCAAGTCCCCTTTATCCCATACGCAAACAACCTACTTACTCGGGTTTGTGCTTCTATCACTCACGCAACCCACCATAAGCAAATCATGAACATATTGAAAACCCTACAGCGGGAATCCCTCACGCTTGCGCGACACGGAGGGCACAATAGGACAATACCAATAATAAAACATGCAATTCAAACCAATCATAGCAATTCATCAATCACCGGTAGGACAACGAAAATCTACTCAGACATCATTGGATGGCAACACATCACATGATAATAATATGAAGCATAAAGCACCATGTTCAAGTAGAGGGTACAGTGGGTTGCAGGAGAGTGGACCACTGAATATAGATGAGGGAAGGTGATGGAGACGTTGGTGAAGATGATGGAGGTGTTGGTGAAGATCGCAGTGATGATGATGGCCTCCGGCAGCGCTCCGGCGCCACCAAAAGCAAGGGGGAGAGAGAGCCCCTTCTTCTTCTTCTTATTCCTTGACCTTCTCCCTAGATGGGAGAAGGGTTTCCCCTCTCGTCCTTGGCTCCCATGGCATGGGAGGGGCGAGAGCCCCTCCGAGATATGATCTATCTCTCTGTCTCTCTCTGTTTCTACGTTCACAGATTCTGCCATTTCACCGTTTCTTTTGTATCCGGAGATCCGTAACTCCGATTGGGGTGAATCTTTCGCCCAGATTTCTCTCATAAAATTAGATTTCTTGCCGCAAAAGAAGAGCATCAACCGCCTTATGGGGTGCCCACGAGGGTCCAGGGCGCACCTGCCCCCTGGGGCATGCCCCCTGCCTCATGGCCCCCTCGGGCACCGTCTCGCGTTGATTCTTCCTCACAAAAATCATAAATATTCCAAAATAATTCTCCATCCGTTTTTATCCCGTTTGGCCTCTGTTTGATATTGGGTTTCTGCGAAACATAAAACATGCAACAAACAGGAACTGGCACTGGGCACTGGATCAATATGTTAGTCCCAAAAAGTAGTATAAAAAGTTGCCAGAAGTATATGAAAGTTGAAGAATATTGGCATGGAACGATCAAAAATTATAGATACGACGAAGACGTATCAGCATCCCCAAGCTTAATTCCTGCTCGTCCTCGAGTAGGTAAATGATAGAAAAGATAATTTTTGATGTGGAATGCTACCTAGCATAATCTTGATCATATGTCTAATCATGGCATGAATATTAAGACACGAGTGATTCAAAGCAATAGTCTATCATTTGACATAGAAACAATAATACTTCGGGCGTACCAATAAAGCAATCATGTCTTTTCAAAATAACATGGCCAACGCATGCTTATCCCTACAAAATCATATAGTTTGGTCATGCTTCATTTTCGTCACACAAAATGCCCCCATCATGCACAACCCCGATGACAAGCCGAGCAATTGGTTCATACTTTTTAACTCGCTTCAGCCTTTTCAACCCTCACGTGATACATGAGCGCAAGCCATGGATATATCACTATAGGTGGAATAGAGTATGATGGTGGATGTTTATGTGGAGAAGTCAAAAAGGGAGAAAGTCTCACATCGACGTGGCTAATCAACGGGCTATGGAGATGCCCATCAATTGATGTCAATGCGAGGAGTAGGGATTGCCATGCAACGGATGCACTAAGAGCTATAAGTGTATGAAAGCTCAAACTGAAACTAAGTGGGTGTGCATCCAACTTGCTTGCTCATGAAGACCTAGGGCATTTGAGGAAGCCCATCGTTGTTATATACAAGCCAAGTTCTATAATGAAAATCTCCCACTAGTATATGAAAGTGACAATATAGGAGACTCTCTATATGAAGAACATGGCGCTACTCTGAAGCGCAAGTGTGGTAAAAGGATAGTAACATTGCCCCTTTTCTTTTCCTTTTTTTTTCTTTTGTTTCTTCTTCTTTTTTTGGGTTGGCTTCTTTGGCCCCCTTTTTTTATTTAGGCTTCTTTGGCCTCTCTTTTTTTCTCCTCTTTTCTTTTTTTTCTTTTTTTCATGGGCCAATGCTCTATAATGATGATCATCACACTTTTATTTACTTACAACTCAATATTACAACTCGATATTAGAACAAATATATGACTCTATATGAATGCTTCCGGCGGTGTACCGGGATGTGCAATGATCTAGCGTAGCAATGACATCAAAAACAGACAAGCCATGAAAACATCATGCTAGCTATCTTATGATCATGCAAAGCAATATGACAATGAATGCTCAAGTCATGTATATGATGATGATGGAAGTTGCATGGCAATATGTCTCGGAATGGCTATGAAAATGCCATGATAGGTAGGTATGGTGGATTTTTTGAGGAAGATATAAGGAGGCTTATGTGTGATAGAGCTTATCGTATCACGGGGTTTGGATGCACCGCTGAAGTTTGCACCAACTCTCAAGGTGAGAAAGGGCAATGCACGGTACCGAAGAGGCTAGCAATGATGGAAAGGTAAAAGTGCGTATAATCCATGGACTCGCAATAGTCATAAAGAACTCATATACTTATTGCAAAAATTTATTAGCCCTCAAAGCAAATTACTACTACGCATGCCCCTAGGGGTATAGATTGGTAGGAAAAGACCTTCGCTCGTCCCCGACCGCCACTCATAAGGAATACAATCAAAGAAACGCCCCATGCTTCAAATTTGTCACACAACGGTTACCATACGTGCATGCTACGGGACTGGCAAACCTCAACACAAGTGCTTCTACAATCCACAACTACCCACTAGAATGACTCTAATATCACCATCGTTATATCGCAAAACTATTGCAAGGAATCAAACATATCATATTCAGCGATCTACAAGTTTATGTAGGATTTTATGACTAACCATGTGAATGACCAATTCATGTCATCTCTCTAAATAGATATAAGTGAAGCAAGGGAGTTTAATTATTTCTACAAAAGATATGCCCATGCTCTAACAAATATAAGTGAAGCAAAAGAGCATTCTAAAAATGGCGGTTTTCTATATGAAAAGAAATAGACAATCCAAACTTCAAAAGATATAAGTGAAGTACATGAAGCATTCTATAAAGCCATACTCAAAAGATATAAGTGAAGTGCAATGAGCATTCTATAAATCAACCAAGGACTATCTCATACCAGCATGGTGCATAAAAGAAAAGTCAAAACTAAATGCAAAAGACGCTCCAAGACTTGCACATATCGCATGAATGAAACGAATCCGAAAACATACCGATACTTGTTGAAGAAAGAGGGGATGCCTTCCGGGGCATCCCCAAGCTTAGACACTTGAGTATCCTTGAATACTTACTTGGGCTGCCTTGGGAATCCCCAAGCTTGAGCTCTTGCCTCTCTTCCTTTTTCTCATATCGAGACCTCCTCGATCAAACACTTCATCCACACAAAACTTCAACAGAAAACTCGGTAAGATCTGTTAGTATAATAAAGTAAATCACCACTGTAGGTACTGTTGCAAACCAATTCATATTTTGTTTTTGCATTGTGTCTACTGTAATATAGCTTTTCATGGCTTAATCCACTGATAGAAATTGATAGTTTCATCAAAACAAGCAAACTATGCATCAAAAACAGAATCTGTCAAAAACAGAACAGTCTGTAGCAATCTGAACATTTACCATACATATGTTATCCCAAAAATTATGCCAAAATTAGGAAAAATAAACAATTTGTACAGCAAGACAGTGCAAATAGAATCAGAACCGTTTGACATTCCTGTAAAAAATGCAGAATCGCGCACTACAGCCAAAGTTTCTGTCCTGCACCGTACAAACCAACAAGCATTGTAAACATCCTAAAGGAAAACCTTGGCACATTATTTTTATAATACAATGGAATTGTACAAGGGGATAATTATTTTTGATGAAAAGTTTCTATAATTAAGATTCACAAAGTTTTCGTGAGCATGAACAAAGTTCAAGGAGCTCTCCCACTTCAACAATGCTTGTCTTTCTCACTTTCACTTTCCTTTTTGAAAAGTTTTCGGTTCCCCTCTTTATGTTTTTTTGTTTTTAGACTATATGAAAGCACTCAACAGAAACAAATTACTCTCTAAAACTTCCGGGTTGTCTCCCTGGCAGTGCTTTCTTTAAAGCCATTAAGCTAGGCATATAGTGCTCAAGTAATGAATCCACCCGGATCCCAAGGTATATCAAAGCCAATTTTAATTAACAATGATTTGTAATTTAGTAGCGAGCACAATGTAACATATATCAAGCAACAACGAAGTCTAACTCTCTTCCTATGCATTATCATTTCATAAAAGAACAATTCCCGCAAACCAAGTAAAGGCCAATGCATAGTATAAGCAGTTTCTTGCAATTTTATCATATTGGAAACATAGAGAGGTGGAGATATAGTTCCTCTCTCATAATAATTGCAAGTAGGAGCAGCAAGCACATGCATATTATATCTATCAAAATCATCATGTGCAACGGTAAAAGGCAACCCATCAATATAATGCTTAATAAGCACAAACTTCTCCGATATAGTGTAGTCAGGGAGAATTCAAAAAGATAATAGGACTATCATGTGTGGGTGCAATAGAAACAATTTCATGTTTAACATAAGGAACTATAGCAAGTTCATGTCCATAAGCATAATTGATATTGGCATCTAGGCCACAAGCATAGCAAGCATCATCAAAAAGGGTTATTTCAAGAGAATCAACGGGTTCATAACAATCATCATAGCAATCATCCTTAGGTAAGCATGACGGGGAATTAAACAATGTATGAGTTGAAGAGTTACTCTCATTAGAAAGTGGGAACGGGTAGCTAATCCGCTCTTCCTCCTTTTGTTCTTCACTCTCCTCGTCATCTTTTTCATCCAACGAGCTCACAGTTTCATCACTTTCTTCTTCCATAACTTCCTGCAAAATATTAGTCTCTTCTTGGACAGCGGAGACTTTCTCAATAAATGCATCAATATTGGAATTGTATTCATAATTCTCATACCAATATTTAAATATAGCAAAATTTGAGGTCTATAAATTGAATCATCAAAATCGTCAAACTCTTTAAACACAGATTCAATCTCATAAGCGCCCATAAAAGCAAAAAATTCTTCTATTTGTTCCACATCATAGTAATCGTAGATACCATTAGCATAAGAAGCCAAGGTTTTATCATCATTAAATTTGCATGAAAAGTGAAGGTGTGGAGCCTTCATCCTAGAGAAACAAGTATAATCATATCTCAAGCATAGCTGCCTAGCATACCAATATAACATATAAATTTGATCCCATAATAGTTTCCCTTTTTGTGTTAAGCGATAATCGCTAAAGTATTCCCGTTGATCCAACGTGTCTCCCATAACATAATTGAATGGGGTTTTCTCAGGATTATCAAAGTAGTACATAATATCTTTCACATAATGAGCATCGAGGGTTTTAGGAGGTTCCCCATCTCCATGAGTAGCAAGTACGCCTAATTTTGTTGGTATTTCGTGTTCCATATCCATAGCTAAAGATAGAAAACAACTAAGAACAGAAAATAAAAATTACTTAGTGATAAAGCAAACAAGCACACACGAGAATATTCACCCCACGATATGACTCCCCAGCTACGGCGCCAGAAAAAGGTCTTGATAACGCACAAGTATGGGGATAATCGTAGCCTCTTTCGATAAGTAAGAGTGTCGAACCCTAACGAGGAGCTAAAGGTAGAACAAATATTCTCTCAAGTCCTATTTGCCACTGATACGACTCTACGCACGCTTAGTGTTCGCTTTACCTAGAACAAGTATGAAAATAGAAGTACTTTGTAGGTGTTGTTGGATAGGATTGCAAGATAATAAAGAACTCGTAAATAAAAAGTAGGGGCTGTTTAGATAAAGATGCAATGAAGTAAATATAGGGAGTGTGGAAAAGTGGTGGTAGGAGTTGTGATATTGTCCCTAAGCAATTGACTACTTTACTAAACCGGTATTCACTATTGCAATTCTATTTGGGGGAGAAGCGTAAGCTAACATACTTTCTCTTCTTGGATCATATGCACTTATGATTGGAACTTTAGCAAGCATCCGCAACTACTAAAGATCATTAAGGTAAAACCCAACCATAGCATTAAAGTATCAAGTCCCCTTTATCCCATATGCAAACAACCTACTTACTCGGGTCTGTGCTTCTGTCAGTCACGCCACCCACCATAAGCAAATCATGAACATATTGCAAACCCTACAACGGGAATCCCTCACGCTTGCGCAACACGGAGGGCACAATAGGACAGTACCAATAATAAAACATGCAATTCAAACCAATCATAGCAATTTATCAATCACCGATAGGACAATGAAAATCTACTCAGACATCATAGGATGGCAACACATCATCGGATAATAATATGAAGCATAAAGCACCATGTTCAAGTAGGGAGTACATCGGGTTGCGGGAGAGTGGACCGCTGAATATAGATGATGGAAGACGATGGAGATGTTGGTGAAGATGATGGAGGTGTTGGTGAAGATCGCGGTGATGATGATGGGCTCCGGCAGCGCTCCGGCGCCACCGGAAGCAAGGGGGAGAGAGCCCCCCTTCTTCTTCTTCTTCCCTGACCTTCTCCCTAGATGGGAGAAGGATTTCCCCTCTGGTCCTTGGCTCCCATGGCTTGGGAGGGGCAAGAGCCCCTCCAAGATTGGATCTATCTCCATGTCTCTCTCTGTTTCCGCGTTCACAGATTCTGCGCTTTCACCATTTCTTTTATATCCGGAGATCCGTAACTCCGATTGGGGTGAATATTTCGCCCAGATTTTTCTCATAAAATTAGCTTTCTTGAGGCGAAAGAAGAGCATCAACCGCATTATGGGGTGCCCACAAAGGTCCAGAGGGCGCCTGCCCCCTGGGGGGCGCCCCCCTGCCTCGTGGCCCCTTCAGGCACCGTCTCGTGTTGATTCTTCCCCCCAAAAATCAGAAATATTCTAAAATAATTCTCCGTCCGTTTTTATCCCGTTTGGACTCCGTTTGATATTGGATTTCTGCGAAACATAAAACATGCAACAAACAGGAACTGGCACTAGGCACTGGATCAATATGTTAGTCCCAAAAAATAGTATAAAAAGTTGCCTAAAGTATATGAAAGTTGAAGAATATTGGCATGGTACAATCAAAAATTATAGATACGACGGAGACGTATCAAGGAATGCAGTGACGCCCCCCCGTTCTAGGTAGTCCAAGGCATTAAAAATATACACGACCCACGTCTCTTATTGGTTGACTCCTTTATTCATGTCAAGAAACAAGAAACGAGGTCAAGTTAATCCACCGCGCCTACATGTTATTTGATTATAAGGTTTTCGTAAGCGATCGACACAATAGCTGTAAGATCTCCATCTGGCGGTGGCACCTATTGGTCACAAACAACAATAGAAAAGAAATGCCATAAAAGTGTGACACCATGCCCCTCCCCTTCACATAAGACTGGCACACGAGCGTACGCAACTCCCATGTTCGGGTTGTGCTCGGCTCTTCGCCTCTTCAAGAAGTCAAACAATGATGTCATTTATGACTGGAATAAAAATGTCATACACTAATAAAACATTAAGGCCACGAGGCGATGTAGTGCTGGTTATAGGAGGCAAGAAGAAATGTGCATCCATCAACGCCTTCTCCTCCTCGACTTAGGGCGCCGGCCCACCGAACGGTGGCTAAGTAGCAGCGACTTTCATGGCCAGGTCAACGTGCTTCCGAACAATGGCGTCCAAAGATTCCACCTGGTGGAAGAAGGCCAGTGTCTTTCTGTCCTTGCTGGTCTTGTAGTGGCGTATGTAGACGATTCCCTCGTAGACGTGGATGTGCAGGTTGATGGTTTCCTGCATGGCGAGGTGCTACGTGGTGAGCGCGGCCTCGAGTTGCACATTCTTCGTCGCGACCTCCGGTAGCTGTAGGGCCACCAGTGCTTCAAAGTGTTCATCACCTTTGAGGCCGATGAGGGTGGCAGGAAATGAGGAGCCTGGGAGCGCATGCTGGAGGAGTATGGCAATGTCGTCAACCCGCTTCTTGACGACGGTGAACTTGTGGACGGAGCGGACCATCATCTTGCCCATGCAAGAGGCGAAGCCGGCGTTGACGAGAGGGCTATGACATTGGCGGTCGCCAGCACCGTCTGGAAATGTTGCGCGGTGCGGGGCCATAGGCTGGTGTCTTGGATGATCTGGCATAGCTGATTGCCGCTCGCGTCCATCGACGCCATGGGTGCTTGTGGCTTCTGGTCACTTGGTCTTGGATTGGAGTGAGTAGTGTTGCGCAGATACTAGGAGTAGATGGATTGGAGTGGTGGGGCGCCTTTATATGAGAGTCCAAACTTTGTTGCATTCACATCGTGCTGGCTCCATTCTGCTTCTCCAATTACTTCCATCTACATGCTAACTGAATGAGGAGGTATGATTAACCGTTCAACATTTTGGCAACCGCCACCCTCTCCCTCGTTGGCATTCAAGTCGTATCAACTTAAATGTGTGTCAAAAAGAGACTAGTCAGTAGTATTTGTACTCAATATTGTGCACCACGACCAAGGAGGAGAGGAAATTGAGAGAACTTAATATTTACAACCTCCGTTCCTAAATATTTATGATGTATATTCACTCATTTTGCTCCGTATGTACTCATTTACACTGTACTACATCCGTCCTGGTTTATTGGTCCCCTTTGTAATTTGTGGAAAAGTTTGATCAAATCTTTAACTAACAAAATGTTCATGCATGTTAATAAAATTTATACCGTTGGATTCGTATTTGAACATAGTTTTCAATGATATCATTTTTTGTGACACGCACAAACATTTTGTTAGTTAAATCTATGGCCAAATTTTGGCACAAAATACAATGGAGACGAAGAAACCAGGACGAAGGTAGTAGTCACTTCTTGAAATCTCTAGAAAGACAAATATTTAGGAACAGATCTAATTAATACCATTGCATGCAATGAACTGACTATTGCATCCCGTGCTAGGTACGTCTCAAGGCATTAAAAACATACATGGCCCACGTCTCTTATTGGTTGATTCCTATTCATGTCTAGAAACAAGAAACGTGGTCGGGTTTGTTTTGCGATTCTTTAATTTTTGTAAGATGACTATAACTAGTAATCGCCACAATAACCATAAGATCTGCATCAAACAGTGGCACCTATTGGATGCAAACAACAATAGAAAAGAACTGCCACAAAACTGCCACACCACGCCCCACCCCTACAGATAAGACTGGCACCCGAGTGCTCGCAACTGCCACTTTGGGTTGCACTTGGCTCTTCGCCTCTTTGAGAAGTCGAACAATTATGTTAATACTTCTACAGTATCAAATCAGCTACTACTTGTCCGTCCACCGCGTGGGGGAGGGATAGCTTGCTGTAGGAGTAGTAAGAAAAAGCTTCTCCTCGTTTGTGAGCCACCACGCGCATGGGCGAGGGAGAGGGCACACTAGTACTCAAGCTTCTCCTTGTTGTACGAGTTGACGCGGCACATCATAGCACGGGCCCCACATGCTTTCCTCTAAACTTGACTAAAAGATCTGTAGTGTACAATATTTGCTGCAACCTCTAATATTTACTCCACCACAAATTAAAAAATATATTCCTCTCTTGACCAGATCAACGTGCAAACTAAAATCACCAGGATGAAAGGTAGGGCCAGAAGATTATTTTAATAAAAATATGCTTCTAGATGGCCTCCTAGCATGGAGCCGACTCCAACGATTTTAAGCTTAGAGGCACGATACATGCTATCCTAGACTATGTTTCTATACTACCTCCCCTGCACATGAAACTGACACACGAGCATTTGTGTTGCGCTTAGCTCTTCACCTCTTCAAGAAGTCGAACAATGATGCTACTACTATAGGGGAGTACTACTAGTATGCTCTGGCCATCTAACACCGAATGAACTGCTGCATGTCCACCACGTGCGGGATGGAGTGCGTGTAGCGAAAGCTTCTCCTAGTCCTGTGAGCCAGCACGCTCACGGGCGAGGACATTGTAATCAAGCTTCTCCTTGTTGTACGAGTTGATGCGACACATCAAAGCAGTGCACTAGTTATATTTCAATAATTTGCGTCTACCAATGCATTAATTACAATGCATGCATGCATGCATGCCGTGACCTTCCTTTTGATACTTACATGTGTTGATTTAATGCACCTTGAAGTAGTATGAATATGTGATGGTAAAACTTTCTAATGCCCTGGCCCTAAAGCGAGAGATGGTGGTGCACGAGGAGGGCGAGATCATGCTGACGGAACAGGACCCGACGATGGAGGTCTCTATGGACCTCACCTTTCCCCACTACCCCTTGTGCCTCCGCCCCTTGAAGCCTCCAGTGTACGAGGTTCGAATACACCTCGTACTTTCATCTAATCTAGCAAGGTGCAGGTTTTTTGATTGATGTGATGTTCGATTGATTTGTGCAGTGCAAGGGAGGGCACCTGGCCTGCGCAGACTACCGCGGCAAGTGCCTTAGGAACTAGCAGCAGTGCCAGAAGTGTGAGTGCGGCGGCGGCTTCGACGTGCACAGCACGGCAATGGACGTCGTCCTCTTCTCGGAGAGGGTGGAGTGCCTACACGAAGGCTGTGGACTCTACGTCACTTACCACAAGCTCGCCGATCACCAGAGGGTGTGCCCGCTCACCCCCCGCAAATGACCTATGCCCGTTTGCGGCGATGAAGGCCCGCTGCCGGCACTCCCCCACCAGATCAGCATCGTGCATAGGATCCAGTATGGCAAGCTTCTCCAACTGCAAGTGCCGCCATTGGAGCCGCGCGCTTGCTGTTCACAGAGGGGGACGGTCGCATGTTTTTCATGGTCGGCGGCATGCTCGACATCGGTGCACCTATTGCCGTGTCGGTCGTCTGCATCAAAGTGGGGGTGTCCCCATCTCTGCACTATGCAGCCAAGGTGTGGGCGAATGGCTCGCCGTGGGATCCCAAAGGCAGGACCAATGCCGTCAAGGTGGAAATTGAGGTGAAAAGCAGCACGGAGCCCGGCCCGTCGCCATACAGGAGCTGACCTTCTTCATAGTGCCTCCCAAGCTACTGGTCGGGGCTGGGTTGTTGAGGACGGTGTCCCTCCGCATTCAGATTGACAAGATCACATCCTAAATGATTCTATAGTGCCTTTTGTTTATCTTAGTAATATGATAATATAGGGGTTAGCTTGGTCTACTTTAGCTTAAGAGATGGTGGATTTTGGTGACGATGCAACAATTACTTCGACATCACATCAACAGTTAAAGTAATTTCCAACAACCGAAGGGATATTTTGTGCCTGTTGGATATAAAGATCCTTTGGGTAATGTCGTGGAATTGTCACGGCAGATGCCCTAGCATGAGGACTTAGGTGTGGAGCCATCGCTATGAGGTTAGAAGGGGTTAAACAGGGACAAGGGACACAGAGAATTTACCCAGGTTCGGCCCCTCACAATGAGGTAAAGGCCTACTCCTGCTTTATGTTGTATTGCTTGGGTTACGATTACCAGGGAGTGAATACACTTGACCTAGTTCTCGACTTGTTGTTTCTTGCCCTAAACCTCCACCGGGTTAACCCTTTATATACGCAGGCTGATGCCCAGCGGCTTACAGAGTCCTGGCCGGCTCATACACAACGTGTCCGGCTCCGTGAGAGAACTACACTTTCCTTAGCATACAAGTTAAACATATGGCGGTTTACGCCCATGGGCCTCAAGTCTCCTTGGGGTCTTGGGCCTTCAGTAAGCTTGCTTCGTGAACCGCCATCTTCAACATCTTCTTGGGCCTTCTCATTATGAACCACCAGCGGAATGACCCGGCCCCTCCTAGACGGGTCATACCCAATAGGCATATCCCCAACATTATGCCCCAGGTTGATGCGAACTTTTTCATATCAATCTTCAATACTTAGAAAAAATCCTTCCTTGTAGGTCCTTATGAAATCTTATAACCCGCTATGATGCCAGCTCATAGAATCGCGGTAAGCCGCCCTGGCGTCATTTCACACTAATATCACACAAAGCTCAAATCTCAATATGCCTTCACTTTTAATGAATCTCCAAAAATAGAGGCATCTTTTGTTGTCACAATCTTTTTTTGGCGTCCTCGATTCCGCGCATGCCACTTTTTTTGTCCCTTTCATTTCCCCACTTGCCTCCTCGTCTTCATCCTCTTCCTCACAACACCTCCAGCGCCCGAACTCCGCCGCTGCTGTCGACCTTCGCCACTTCTTCAACCTCGGCCGCTGCATCAACCTGAATGTACCAGAGCTCGTCCGCGCGCCTCCGCTGTTCAACAGTCCCGGTAAGATTTTCTCCTTCCCTCACCGTAGATCCCATTAGGATTTGTTCGAGTTCGTCGAAGTTCATCTCTGTTCCTCTTTGTTCTTCCCTGTTTCTTGTAGTTTTGATCTGAGTTTAATGCGCATCTTGCGTGGCGTTAGCTTTAGAACTCATTTTGGATATTTGAACGCCTCCTCTCCGTGACAGATCCCATCTGAGCACATGAACTGCTCTGCTGCCGCAACTTAGGTTTAGGATTTTCTTCATTATATGACCTGCTGTAGATCCAAAATTATAGCATCGATCTGTGAAAGCTGTTTTCACAACACTTAGCAATTTTTCCACTCATATATCTGAAAATCGATAGCTGTGTGGGCGGCTTAACTTATAAACCATAACCCGCTAGGTACCATTAGTCCCCTCTTAAGACGCCAATAGTTTGCCTTGTATAACTCCAATACTACCTCCCGGCTTAACCCACTGCATGCTTATTGTTCTTGACTTTGAACCAATGGCCGGCTTAACCACATTGTCTTAAACCGGTCAAAATTTTCTTTTCTGATCTTCAACAATGACTAAAACCTTCATTGCATGCAACTGGGCATCATCCCGGGTCACCGAGGAAGACTTGAACAACTTTATTGCGACTGGCGTCTTAGCCAAGAAAGAGGACATCCACTTGAGGGTCCTAGGCCTTGGAAATCCTCCTGGGCCCAAGGAAGGAGAAGTAATTGTTTTCACTGACCACATGATCCGGGGGTTTACCCCCGCCCGACTCAAAGTTCTTCTGAGATGTGCTACAATTTTTCCAACTTCATCCTCAAGACATTGGGCCCAATTTTGTGTCCAATATTTGCAACTTCCAAGTATTCTGTGAAGCTTGTCTTCAAGAAGAGCCCACTGTTGAACTGTTCAGGTAGTTTTACTTAAACCGGTAGACAGAGTTCACCGACAGGCCTAGTTTGGAACTAGGTAGGGTTTCAATTCGGAAGAGGAAAGAGGCCTCCTTCCCATATGCCAAACCGCCTAGTCATCCCAAGGACTGGAACCAGACTTGGTTCTATTGCCAAGATACACTCCTGCGGGTGAGAATCCCCTGCCGGGTTATCGTGACCATCGGCTTAGCAACACACATCCACTACCCCCAGCGGATCAGCACAAAGGAACGGGCCAAGTATGCGCCTAGTTTTTAAAAGATCAGAGCCTTCATGGCTAACGGTTTAACCGGCATCGACCTTGTTCGGTGCTGGGTCTCCTGGAGGATCCTGCCCTTAAGCCGCTGCTCTGGCTTAATGTGCGAGTACACCGACAACTTGAAAGATCCCCAATGCCACAACGAAATTTAATTATCTGATGCCAAAGTCACTGAAGTGACCAAGGCTTTGCGGAATGAAAGTTGGGCAGAATGCAGTAAAACCAGACTTAGTCCTTACTGCACCTTCAACCAGCCACCAGCTATAAGTGTTACACACTATGTTTCCATCCTGAATCATGTTGTTAATACTATCCACTTATGATCATCTTACCTCAACAGGCCGATTCTCTATTTTGGAAGAAGAAGCCGGAGGATAAGTCGGCCAAGCCGACCCGGAGCAAGACCAAGGCCACCAAAAGGCCTGCCAAGAAGAAAACCGATCCCTCCGGGTTACTAAACTTGGATGATAATGATGGTGATGATGATGAGTCGAAGGTAGAACTTGACTCTCTTGGCTCATTTTTTGTACATCTCATTGACAATGACTGTTATCAGGATGAAGCGGAAGCCAGCCGCACGGGTGACGAAGAGGTAATTGTTCTTTCCTCCAGCTCAGAATCTCTGCCAAAACAGAAAACTCACCAAGCAAGCCAGAAAGTAAGGTTTTCTCATCCTTTGGCTTATTTGGATCCCACCTTAATTTTGAAGAAGGAGCAACATGAAGCTCGCCGCACAACCTGGAATAGCGGAAGTGGGATCCTTTCCTTTGGCTTACCAAATACTCTGGTTCCCTGCAAGCGTCGTCCAGAGCTCTCAACAAACTTCGATTTAACTTATCCCAGGGCTGGTCTTTTTCGACAACCTATTAATCCTTCCAATTCAAATTATCAGGGAATGTCTCATTCCTCCTCTGGCGACCCAACGGGGACTCATGTCCCGGCCTTCAAACCTGTGCCTGGGTAAGACTACCAAGTCTTTTGCTTTCAATTATATACTCAATTATTGTACTAACCTCATCTTTTGTTTCATTCACAGGGCTATGGCAAAGCCCATCAAGATAATGAAGGTGACAAAAACCGTTGAAACCCCCTTTGAGACGGAGTAGAAGTCAGTAGAGACCTCCCACCATGCCCATGAAGCCACAACCGATGAACCGCCACTGGTCGACCACAACATCGATATGGACCAGATGGATGTTGATCCAGCCACCACCAATCCACCAAGCCCCATTAAGTCGCCAAGCACTATCAAGCCTGCTGAAGAAAAGGTTGATGATGTTACCATCACTGGGCATGGTTATACGGAGCCAGGCAACCCTACTGTCTTCTCAAAGCACAACGCCAAGGAAGAAATTTCTGTTGCTGACAAAGGCAAGTGTGTCGGCGTCCTAGACTTCGGGGTATCTAGTCCTGCCTGCCTGCAGCCCACCACGTGGCTTCATCAACGGCCTGGTACAGCCCAGCCTCAAAACCAACACAGCAAGACCCTCGCGAGGGGCCATGCCTCGCGAGGCGGATGATGCCAAGACCCCCGAAGGAAGTGGCCTCCTCCGGAGGGCTCCTGAGGGGCAGAGAGTTCTATGCAGTTACCTCATGAGGCTCAGCTGATGTGAGTCATGATGACTAAGGCCAGGTGGGCGCAGAGCACATGTTTCCTCTTCGGTGCAAGGGAGGCAAGCCGCAGGCGCGGAGTCCCGAGGAATCAGCCAAAGGTTTCCATTCTGGTGCAACAAGACCAAGACCGTCAGGACGGCAGGACGGAGGTCATCACTGAGCCCACCGCAGCGTTACGACCAGAGGCTTTCCACATGCGAAGACTACTTTTGTCAAGATAGACTGTACTACTTGTCCCCTTTCAAATCCTGCCGTTGTGGAATCCCTTCCCGCTCATATTTGGGAAGAGGATCAAGGCCACTATATATAGGACTTAGCCATCATCACAGAAAGGGAGGAAAATGAGGACAACTAGAGCACCACACCAGCTCAAGAACACCTCACCTCCTGAGGCTTGTTCGTCCACTGGACTTGTTCATCCATAGACCCTCGAGGCAGTCCACCACACCACACTGGATTACGGTAATACACCACAACGGTGGCCCAAACCAGTATAAAACTATGTGTCTTTGTGTCTTTGTGAGCTCCCCGCGCTAGGCTTAGGAGGATCGCGAGTAGGCAGGCTGGGCAGGATGAGATCTCCGCACGCACCCCAGAGTTCGAACCTCTCAAGGGTTGCCAGATCCCTAAATCCAACATTTGGCGCACCAGGTAGGGGTGCGTCGGATCCTCTCTTCCGTCGTTCGATCCGCCATCGCTCCGACACCTCCATGGCCGTGGCGCGCAGGGCTCGCGCCGAGCGTCCGGCTGCGGTCGCCACCCGCGTCACTCAGACGGCTCCGGCGGGTGACGGTTGTGCACGCCACGCTCCTTCTCCGGTGGCCAACGCCGCCACGGGCCCTGCCGGCCACGAGCAGCAAGCTTCATCGCTGCACCCGTTAGTGCGCCGCGACGGCCTCACCGCTACCCCGTCACTGACCCCAGCAGCTTCGTCATCCCACACGCGCCGCGGCCAGGTGGACGCGCAGGCCGCTCCACTCACGGCGCGGGTGCTTCTTCGCTACCGTCTGGTGGGTGATCTCTATGATGAGTGGCTCGAGCAGATTGCCGAGCTCATCAGCGTCGCACACGGGGGCTCTGATGGGCCGGCTCGCTCGCTGCCTCAGCAACCACCTGCAGCAGGTGACGTCGCGCACGGGGCTCCTCCTCCGCCTGCGGCCTGGGGCGCCATCATTGAGCCAAGGCGTATGGCTCCACGGCACGACCCACAACGCCTGGTGCCGGCTCGGGATGACGTGAGCTGCCAGGTGGTGCAACGTCCCCAGGGAGAAACGCGCATGCTTCTAGTGCCCCAGCACCAGGCTCGCGCGCCGCCATAGGAGGTGGTGGAGCACGTGCACCAGGACCACGTTCCACCCCCTCGACGACCTCCGGTGGCTACAGCAGGATGCCGCATGTTCACTGTGGAGCTCCGCAATGTCGTGTGGCCGAGCAAGTTCAAGCCTGACCTGCCTCCACGCTATGATGGCACCATAAACCCAGCCAAGTTCCCACAGCTCTACGAGCTGAGCATCGAGGCGGCCAACAGCGACGAGAAGATCATGGCAAACTGGTTCCCGATAGCCCTCAAGGATGGCATGCATTCTAGGCTCCTGAACCTGACCGAGGGGTTGGTTTCTCCTGGGAAGAGAAGCGTAGCCGCTTCATCGCCAGCTTCCAGGGCACTCGCGACCGCAGCAACCTGGAGAGACCCTACATAAGTATATCCAGTGCTTCAACAACGTTCGCCTTAAGATTCCCAAGGTGTCTGACGAGGCCATCATCTCCACATTCACCGATGGCGTCCGTGATGTCAAGATGAAGGAAGAGCTAGCCATCCACAAGGACCTCTGCACCACTCTGGAGATGTTCAACATGGCGAACAAATGTGCAAGGGCTGAGGAGGGACGCCTCTCCCTCCTCGAGCTCCCTGATGCTGACCCAGAAGACAAGAAGACCAAGACCAAAGACGCGAAGTGCAAGGGGCCAGCCGTGCTGGCGGCAGATCCAGAGACCAAGTGCGGCTGCGACCACCCCGAGTCATCCAAGGGCAAGCAGCCGTTCTGCGCCTTCGATATTGTCTACAACCACTACACCAGCGACTGCCAGGAGCTCAGGGCTCTCCGCGACGGGTGCCTCGGTGGACGCCCCAAGCGCAACAATCGGGGCTACGGTCGCGGAGGTGGCCGAGGTGGAGGACGCTGGCATGGACGCGACCGCCGTCAGGAGTGGTGCGACCAGCCTCGTGAGGACCGCTGGCAGGACATGCCTCGCGAGGGCAACTGGAGGGAGCAGCCTCGTGAGGACCGCCCTCACGGCAATGCATCTTTGCCTCCTCTGCCTCCACCGCCAAGCAGGAAAGAAGATCACCACTAGGACGAGGGGGACGGGGGCTTCCAGGAGCCTCAGGCCATTGCCTGCATCTTGGGCGGCTCATAGGCCCCGGCTTCCCACCGTGTCTTCAAGCAGTTTGCGCGCGAGGTGAATGCAGCGCTCCCCAATCTTGAAGAAACTCGCCTTCTTAAGTGGTCCAAGTGCGCCATCACCTTCGACTCCTCAGACTGGCTCAAGTGCGCGGCCACCGCTGGCGTGCTCCCCATGCTCTACTCCCCCGTTATCAGCAACGTGACCGTCTCCAACACCCTCATCGATGGTGGGACAAGGCTCAATGTTCTCTCTGTTTAGACATTCGACAGACTCCAGGTGCCATACTACAAGCTCCACCCCACCAAGCCATTCTCAGGAGTGACCGATGGATCGTAACACCCGATCGGGCAGGTTCGCCTCCCAGTCACCGTCGGCGAGCGCAAAAACTACCGCACCAAGCTCATTGACTTCGACGTCGCCGACATCCTCCTACCCTACAACGCCATCCTACGGTACCCAGCACTGGCCAAGTTCATGGCGGCCACACACCATGGCTACAACACCCTCAAGATGCCAGGAAGCGGCGGCATTATCACGGTCGCCTTCCAAGAGAAGGATGCAGTGTAGTCCCTCGAGCCCGCTTTCCAGGCTGCAGCAGTTGAGAACCTAGAAGACAAAGACAGCGCCCCCCCTCCCGAGGTCGCTCCCAAGACAAAGAAGCTGCAGCTGTGCCAGGGGTATTGTGAGGGAGCATCACTCAAGGACACGGCGCTGAGTCTCACGTCTCCGGATGCGGCGCCTTCACCCATCGCATAGGGAGGTGCGCCCGACGCTCCTCTCAGGCTGCGCTCGGGGGCTCTCCTTTGGAGGACCTTAGATCTAGCCAATGTCGCGAGAGTTGCGCTCAGGCACCATGTGGAGGCGCTCTTCAAAGCACGCTTCCTAGGAGAAGGCAGCAGGCATGGGGCACTAGGCGTTCAAGAGTTCATTAGCAAGGCAATCGACGAGATTCATGAAGGAAGGGTTCTGCAAGGCGAATGTTGCCTGCCGCGTGGCGCAGCTCATTGCCCTGGCGAGGGTAAGGAGTTCCGCGTTTGCATCGACATTCCCAGGCTCAACAGGGTCGCGTCTCGGCAGCTCATGTGGATGTCTCATGTCGGCCGATGCGAGGGTCTGCCTCACAGCTACGTCCGCATGCCTTTTGGCCTGGCGGGCGCGGCTGAGGCTAGCCAGCACTGCACGAGGGATGCTCAGACGGCCTGCGATGCCAGGCACCAGGCGATCCTGGCAGAGATGGAGGAGCACCTTTAGGATCCTTCCAGTCGTTCCGAGCCTCCCGAGGCTCGGCACCGGGGCAGCTCATGAGGAATGGCCTCAGCGGCGCGCATTTTTTGGCTACTTCAACAACTCTTCAGCAACGGTACCAGGTGACATCTCCCTAGTTCATTCAGTTTGGGGCACCCCTCGGGCTGCACCAACCCTAGGCTGTGTGGGTCCAGCCCTGCGTCATGTATCGTTTTGCATTCACCAGGACTATCTAATCGTTCTGTGAATTTGTCTATGATTATCACCTCGTGACCACCGCCTCACGATCCTCACGCATTCTGACTAATGCCATTCCCGCATCACGGCACGACACTTCGTAGGACCTTGAAGTATGTCTAAAGGGGGGTGATTAGAATACTTGACCAATTAAAAACATAACCTTTTCCCAATTTTAGAGTTTGGCATATTTTAGCTATCTTAGGACAAGTCAAGCAATCATCACACAGTTCAAGCAAGCATGCAAAGAGTCTATAGGCAGCGGAAATTAAAGAATGCAACTTGCAAGAAAGTAAAGGGAAGGGTTTGGAGGATTCAAACGTAGTTGGAGACACGGATGTTTTTGGCGTGGTTCCGATAGGTGGTGCTATCGTACATCCACGTTGATGGAGACTTCAACCCACGAAGGGTAACGGTTGCGCGAATCCATGGAGGGCTCCACCCAAGAAGGGTCCACGAAGAAGCATCCTTGTCTATTCCACCATGACCGTCTCCCATGAAGGACTTGCCTCACTAGCGGTAGATCTTCACGAAGTAGGCGATCTCCTTGCCCTTACAAACTCCTTGGTTCAACTCCACAATCTTTGTCGGAGGCTCCCAAGTGACACCTAGCCAATCTCGAAGACACCACTCTCCAAGAAGTAACAAATGGTGCGTTGATGATGAACTCCTTGCTCTTGTGCTTCAAATGATAGTCTCCCCAACACTCAGCTCTCTCTCATAGGATTTGGATCTGGTGGAAAGAAGATTTGAGTGGAAAGCAACTTGGGAAGGCTAGAGATCAAGATTCATATGGTAGGAAGGAATATCTTGGCCTCAACACATGAGTAGGTGGTTCTCTCTCAGAAATGGTAAGTTGGAAGTGTAGGTTTAGTCTGATGGCTCTCTCCACGAATGAAGAGGAGGTGGAGGGGTATATATAGCCTCGACACGAAATCTAACCGTTACACACAATTTACCAAACTCGGTGGGACCGATTCAACAGACTCGGTCAGACCGATTTAGTAAACCTAGTGACCGTTAGTGATTTTCGGTGGGACTGACATGCAACTCGGTAAGACCGATTCGGTTAGGGTTAGGGCATAACGTAATCTCGGTAAGACCGATTACACAAACTCGGTGAGACCTATTTTGGTAATAAGCTTTCCAGAGAGTTGGTCAGGTGAACTCGGTGGGTCCGATTTGCTCTTTTCGGTGAGACCGAAATGTTGCAAAAGGGAAACAGAGAGTTTACATTGCAATCTCGGTGGGACCGATCGCTCACTTTGGTTTGACCAAAACGTTACGAAGGGAAACAGAGAGATTACAATCCCATCTCGGTGAGACCGAGATCCCTATCGGTAGAACCGATTTGCCTAGGGTTTGTGGCAGTGGCTATGACATTTGCACTCGGTGGCGCCGGATAGGAAGAATCGGTGTGACCGATTTTGGCTTTGGGTTTTGGTCATTTGTAGATGTGAGAAAGTAGCTGAGGGTTTTGGAGCATATCACTAAGCACATGAAGCAAGAAGCTCATTAAGAAACACCTCATCCCTCCTTGATAGTATTGTCTTTTCGTATAGACTCAATGTGATCTTGGATCACTAAAATGTAAAATAAAGAGTCTTGAGCTAATGAGCTTGAGCCAATCCTTTGTCCTTAGTATTTTGAGGGATCCACTTTCATCATCCATGCCATGCCATTCATTGAGCTTTCCTGAAATATATGTCTCGGAATAGCATTAGCTCAATGAGATATATGTTGTTATGAATTACCAAAACCACCTAGGGATAGTTGCACTTTCACACTCACATCGGCACGACGCTTGTGCTCGGGCCCGTCCCTGCAGCGCTGATAAACCCGGGGATCAAACTCTGGTTCACGGCCCGCCTTGCATACACCACCTCGCAAGGTCCTCGGTGCCTCCGTCTCACGCCCTTGGGGCTCTCGGCCTCCTTTGTCACCTACCTGCAGGTTTACTTGACGATGAGCCAAAGGTCGGCTTGGGTAGCCACCGTCTAGCCCTGCGAGTCGCTTGTCCGGATAACTCCAAGGACGAAGGCTTCAGTTGATGTAGAGGGAGCTGGAGGTGTTGGTGCTGGAGCTGGTTGCACTGGAACTGTAGGAGCTGTGGCTGGTGCAGATGATGTTGCTCTAGTGTCTGTCACTGGCACTGCAGCTGACCTTTGAGCTCTAGGCACTCTGGCAAATACATTAGTGGTAGTCTTGCCCTTCCTCTCCTGCATGTCATCCTGCAGCTGCTCCACAACTGATTGAATCTCAGTTACCTTGACATCAAGATCATAGAATTTTTGTTCCATGATTCTTTCCAAGCTTTCCTGATTCTGAGTTAAGGTGGCCAACCCCTTCTCAATCCTCAGTGTTGATGCTATCAAGTAACCAAGCTGCTCCTGCTTGTTCTTCAAGAAATATTCAGATGCCTCCTCTTGAGTTGGCATCTTGGCAACTTTCTCCTTCCTAGCCTTCTCCTTCTTCTCTTGAGCTTGAAATGATGATGGTTCATCTTCATTCATGACAACCTCATTATCCTCAAAGTCTGGATAGAGAGGAAAATGTTCCCTATCCAATAGATATTTGCATGTGCCCATCTTTGAGTTAATCAACTCCTGAATCTGAGGGGCATATCCACAACTCCTCTTATGATCTGCTGCAGTCCTCTTAATAGTTTCTACTATAAGGCTCATGACCTTGAATTTCTGTGGCACATCAAACAAATGCAACATGTTGATTGCATGCCCTCTGATCATGTTGTGGTCACTTGACTTAGGCAATAGAGTGTGCCTTAGGATCCAGTTGATTGTAGGCAGCCCTGACATAAGAAAGTGGACTGATCCAAAAGAGAAAGTCTCTAGGGCTTTGTCTGGGATCTCCTTGTACATATGTGCCATGGTATTACATCCCATTTTCTTCTTGGCATATACATCCAGATCATCATCATTTTCTTTTGGGGCATTTATCAGTTTTGCCCACTCCTCAACAGTTGACTGGTACCTTGTACCTTCAGACATCCAAACTATCCTTCCATCTGAATAGAAGTGTGCTGTGGAGTAGAATTGCATAATGAGTTCATCATTCCAGTTTGTGAGCTTCTGCCCAACAAAATCTGCAACTCCACAAGCAACAAAACTGTCTTGAACTCCTGGATAGTGTTCTTCATTCTCCTTCATGTAGGTTCAGTTGACCCACCTCATATCACACACAATGGGCTTTTTGTCCAACAAGATTGTCTCATAGAAGTCCTACTGTTCCTTTGTATGGAACCTATAATCAACGGCAGTTCTTCTCCTTGTGGAATATGGATCCGCCATCCTCCATAGCCTCAACCCTGAATCTTTTCTGATGTTCATGTCCTCAGCTAGAGGATGGGCATCATTATGGTCTGGTATCTTGGGCTTGAGCTTCCTCAGAACTTGTCCTTCTTCATCTTCCTCCTCAGCAACCTCAGGCACTGGGGCCTTGTTCTTCTCAGCAGCTGGAATACTCCTGGTATTCCTCTTTGGTGCAGACTTGGCCTTGGGGGCAGCTTTGGGTGCTTCCTTGGGCTTAGATGTTGTAGCCCCTGATCTAATAGCATCTCCCATAAGCTTTGTTGCCTTTGGTGCTGGTGCAGCAAGCTCTTCTTCTTCCATCATGGAAGGTTGCCCAACTACTCTGGCCATGGTCTTCTTGACCCTTTCCTTCCTTTTCTTTCCTTCAGCAGCTGGCTCTTCAGGCATCTCAGGCAGTTGAGTTGATGCTCTGGCTTTGGACATTGGTTGTCTCCCTGCAGGCCTTTTGATCTTCATGCCTGGCTTTACTGCAGTTGAACTAAGCACCTTCTTGTGCACTACCTTCTTGGAAGTAGCTTCATCCTCTTCAGCTCTATAATCCTCATCTTCAGAGTCTGAAGTTCTCTTCTTCCTTTGCCTGGTAGCAGCCTTAGGCAGGTTGCTAGGAGTGCTCCTGCTGCCTTCATCTGAAGTGCTAGAGGGACTAGTGCCCTCACTCATTTGCATCTGCCCTTCTGACCTGTTCTGACTGTCACTCTGGACTGACATGCTGCAAACTCTGACTGCTGACCCTGTGAAGAGTTATAGATGAGATGGAGTGGATGAGCATCACAAAATGCAGAGATTTTTGCAAAAGAATGATTCAAAAAATTCAGTTTTAGTCTTCCACAGAAAGCATTTTGGATCAACCGATTTTCAAACTCGGTGATACCGAAGCAGTTTTGGAACCTAAAATGATGAAATCGGTTGGACCGAGTCACAGTTCGGTGGCACCGAGACTACTAGGGTTTCACAAAGTCCTAAAATCGGTTGCACCGATTAGCAATTCTCGGTCAGACCGAGAGTTACTAGTGCAATGGCATAAGGCAAATCAGTGGGAGCGAGTTTTTCATCTCGGTGGGTCCGAGATGGTTTCGGCGGAAACCTAACCCTAAATTTTCAAATCTCATCTAATCTACGGATTGCATTGACTAGATCGGAGTGTTTCAATCGTGGCAAGAATCAATAAGAACTCAATGTGCTAGGAATCGGACGAGGATAGCACAGTGATCGAGTCCATACCCTAGCTTGGCAATGAACTCGCTACCGCGGCAACGGCGGGGTTGAATTCCGTTGACGGCGGTGGAGACCAGCGACAGGAGGCGGCTGTCAACGAGGAGACGATCCGGAGACCTTGGAGGCAGAGCGAGCTATTGCGTGGGTGAAGGGGTTCGGAGAAATTTCCAAATTTTGCCCGTGACTATATATAGCCCGACCCTGTCGGTGTGACCGAGTGGAACAACTCGGTGGCACCGAGATGCATAACTGTGTTCAGTTACAGCAAGTTGGTGTGACCGAAAAGTTCAAATCGGTTGCACCGAGATTGAAAACCTAGATCGACTTAGTGATCTCGGTTGGAACAAAATGGAGGAATCGGTCAGACCGAGAAGCACAAAGAAGTTTTGGAAGTTTAAGTCTATGACGAATCGGGGACTCCGAGTGCTCCTCACATAGAGTGGTTCGAATCTGACTTGATCAAATTTTGTGATGTAGCATGAATAGAGTTTGAGACGAGAAAAGCATAGATAGCTAGAGAAAGTTCTTAGGCATTCTTGTCCATCCACTTGGCCAAAAGAAGGAAGAACCAAACAATCAAAACAACAAGTGGATGTCCTTGAATGAGTAAAATATGCACCAACATGCTCACACAATAAGATGGCAAATGAAATATGTGGCAAAGCATGCACAATCAATTCTAGCATCTATCAAACAATTGGCGATGACTAGGTCATCTATATATGAGTATATTGACTTAGGAGTCAAATGATAAACATTTGATCATAGGTCATACTCATCGTTTAAGCCCAAGTGGGGTTACCACTTTTACATAATGCATTGATATGTTCACACCATTAGAGTTGCTTTGACTCAAGTCTTAGAGTTAAGCTCCCCCTAGATGTGAGATCCCCTTTTAGGGGGATGAACTAACCTTGGGTTTTGTCAATGATGACTTCATGTAGGTGTTGAAGATGTGGATGCTCAATGTTGATGTAGATCATTTGGAGCAATCCATTGGAGTGAGTTGCACTTTCAACATACCTACATGGGTTAGTCCCACAAGGAACAAACAAGAATATCCATAGACATAGAGTGATGCACACACAAGATGATGTCCATGAAAACATTAGGTTACCTTGTTCCTTGCCTTACCAACATGAGGGTTTGTGACTCCTTGAACTAGTGCAAGATGTGGAAGTTGATTGCACTTGTCCTTGCCATAATAATATGAGTGAAGAATGTTGGCGGAGTCACCCTCAAGAACTCTCTAGTTCTTCTTCTTTGGGATCCACATCATCTTGATGGGAATCCTTGGAGTTGTAGTTGTACTTGATGAAGTAGAACTTGACGTAGTCTTGGGAATCCACTTGACGGAGGCCTTGGGTGCTTCTTTAAATGCATCAATCTCTTCTTGAAGCTTGTCCTTGCCTTTATGGTCTTGTGGTGGAAGATCATCTTGAGCTTGTGTTCCCTTCAAGGAAGTAGGATCATACTTCTCTTGTTGAGGAACAAACTTCGTCTTGGGGTATTGATCTTCTTCCCACTCAACTCCATTGGCATTGAACTTTCGTTCAAAACCAACACCTTGATTCTTCCGGTGCCTTCCTTGCTTGCGTACAATTTCCTAGAATTGCTTACTCCTGGCAAGTCTCTTGTAAACACCTTTCTCTATAATTCCCTTCAATAAGCTATTTTCTTGCTCAAGTGTAACTTGGCTAAGAGAATCATTAGTGGAATCAAGAGAACTACTAGAAGCAACAATATTGGATTTGTCATTGTTATTA
The DNA here is from genome assembly GCF_018294505.1 of Triticum aestivum. NCBI lineage: Eukaryota > Viridiplantae > Streptophyta > Magnoliopsida > Poales > Poaceae > Triticum > Triticum aestivum. The sequence continues at coordinate 360,492,645 of NC_057813.1, read as the reverse complement.
TTGTTACTACTAGAGGAAGTATCTTTCTTGTACTTGTTACTAGACTTGACTTGAGGCATGTAAGTAGATAGGAGTAAACGCTTGGCAATGTAAGAAGAACTTTTCTTACGAAGATCACCATTGATTGCTTTCAAGAACTCATGCTCTTGCTCAATATTGAGCTTTTCAAAGCGCGAGTTCTCATGAGCCCTTAAAAGTTCTCGATGATTTTCGAAGATAGTTTCATGAGCTAACTTAAGAGTGTTTAGTTCTTTAGTTAGAAGCTCAATATTCTCCTTATCATTGTCATTCGTTTTATCTTGATTAGCATGATTAATTGATGTTTCATCATAGTATTCATCACTAGAGTTGTCAAATAGTAAATCATCATCCACAAGTAAGTCATCTTCATCACTATTGAAATCAACATACTCAGGATGTGTTACCTTTGGACCTTTGGCCATGAAGCATCTTCCAATTCCTTCATTTGGTGAATCAAATATGTCGTAGGAGTTGGTTGACACAAGTGCTAGACCGGCAACACCTTCATCTTGAGTATGTTCAGAGCCGGAGTGATAGCTTCTCTCGGAGTGTTTGTCAGAGTCGGAGCCGGAAACCCATTCACCAACATGAGCTTGATGTCTTCGTTTTGTGTAGCTCCTTGATGACTTGTCCTTCCTTTCCGAATCTTTGCTTCTCCGTGAGGGTCTTCGTTCATAACGATCATCTCTACTCCTCCTCTCTCCTTGTGGTGATTCTTCTCTTCTACTTCTTCCTTTTGGAGAATCTTCTCTTCTATTGTAGGGTGTCGTACACTCATTGGAATAGTGTCCAGGCCTCCCACAATTGTAGCAATTGCGCTCTCGACTGGAAGATCTTTTGTCATGGTAAGACCTTGACTTGGAGCTTCTTTATTTGCTTCTACTCTTGTAGAATTTGTTGAAGTTCTTCACCATTAAGCTCAATTCTTCATTGAAGGTTTGTTTCTCACTTGATGATGCGGGAGCTTCACTTGAGGCTTTGTAAGCACCACTTGACTTGTTGTGAAGTTCCTCCTTATCCTTGAGTGACATCTCATGAACAACAATCCTTCCAATGACTTCCATTGGTTTGAGATCTTTGCAGTTTGGCATCATTTGGATCAATGTGCACATGGTATCATACTTTCCATCCAATGCTCTTAGGATCTTATTGATGATGAATCTATCGGTCATCTCTTCACTTCCTAAGCCGACAATCTCATTTGTAATAAGAGCAAGCCTAGAGTACATTTCAGCGACACCTTCACCATCCTTCATTTTGAACTTGTCAAGCTGACTTTGGAGCACATCCAACTTGGATTCCTTGACGGATTCGGTACCTTCGTGCATATCAATCAAAGTATCCGAAATTTCTTTTGCATTCTCAAGACGGTTGATTTTGTTGAATTCTTCGGGGCACAATCCGTTGAACATGATATCACAAGCTTGAGCGTTGCATTGTAGCATCTTCAATTCTTCCGCATTAGCTTCACGGTTTGGCTCTCTCCCATCAAAGAATTCACCTTGCAAGCCAATACAAATAATAGCCCAAACGGCGGGGTTATGTCCGAGAATATGCATTTTCATCTTATGCTTCCAACTAGCAAAATTAGTACCATCAAAGTAAGGACCTCTACGGTGATACTTTCCCTCGCTAGACGCCATACTCTCCTAGGTTGTGAAACCAAGGCTATGACCACCAAAAGCTATGGAAATCAAAGCAAATGGAGACCAAAGCTCTGATACCACTTGTAGGACCTTGAAGTATGTCTAGAGGGGGGGGGGTGATTAGACTACTTGACCAATTAAAAACTTAATCTTTTCCAAATTTTAGAGTTTGGAAGATTTTAGCTATCTTAGGACAAGTCAAGCAATCATCACACAGTTCAAGCAAGCATGCAAAGAGTATATAGGCAGCGGAAATTAAAGCATGCAACTTGCAAGAAAGTAAAGGGAAGGGTTTGGAGGATTCAAACGTAGTTGGAGACACGGATGTTTTTGGCGTGGTACCGATAGGTGGTGCTATCGTACATCCACGTTGATGGAGACTTCAACCCACGAAGGGTAACGGTTGCGCGAGTCCACAGAGGGCTCCACCCAAGAAGGGTCCACGAAGAAGCAACCTTGTCTATCCCACCATGGCCGTCGCCCACGAAGGACTTGCCTCACTAGCGGTAGATCTTCACGAAGTAGGCGATCTCCTTGCCCTTACAAACTCCTTGGTTCAACTCCACAATCTTTGTTGGAGGCTCCCATGTGACACCTAGCCAATCTCAAAGACACCACTCTCCAAGAAGTAACAAATGGTGCGTTGATGATGAACTCCTTGCTCTTGTGCTTCAAATGATAGTCTCCCCAACACTCAACTCTCTCTCATAGGATTTGGATCTGGTGGAAAGAAGATTTGAGTGGAAAGCAACTTGGGAAGGCTAGAGATCAAGATTCATATGGTAGGAATGGAATATCTTGGCCTCAACACAGGAGTAGGTGGTTCTCTCTCAGAAATGGTAAGTTGGAAGTGTAGGTTTAGTCTAATGGATCTCTCCATGAATGAAGAGGAGGTGGAGGGGTATATATAGCCTCCACACAAAATCTAACCGTTACACACAATTTACCAAACTCGGTGGGACCGATTCAACAGACTCGGTCGGACCGATTTAGTAAACCTAGTGACCATTAGTGATTTTCGGTGGGACTGACATGCAACTCGGTAAGACCAATTTGGTTAGGGTTATGGCATAACGTAACCTCGGTAAGACCGATTACACAAACTCGGTGAGACCGATTTTGGTAATAAGCTTTCCAGAGAGTTGGTCAGGTAAACTCGGTGGGACCGATTTGCTCTTTTCGGTGAGACCGAAATGTTACAAAAGGGAAACAGAGAGTTTACATTGCAATCTCGGTGGGACCGATCGCTCACTTCGTTTTGACCAAAACGTTACGAAGGGAAACAAAGAGATTATAATCCCATCTCGGTGAGACCGAGATCCCTATCGGTAGAACCAATTTGCCTAGGGTTTGTGGCAGTGGCTATGACATTTGAACTCGGTGGCACCGGATAGGAAGAATCGGTGTGACCGATTTTGGCTTTGGGTTTAGGTCATTTGTGGATGTGAGAAAGTAGCTGAGGGTTTTGGAGCATATCACTAAGCACATGAAGCAAGAAGCTCATTAAGCAACACCTCATCCCTCCTTGATAGTATTGGCTTTTCGTATAGATTCAATGTGACCTTGCATCACTAAAATGTAAAATGAAGAGTCTTGAGCTAATGAGCTTGAGCCAATCCTTTGTCCTTAGTATTTTGAGGGATCCACTTTCATCATCCATGCCATGCCATTCATTGAGCTTTCCTGAAATATATGTCTTGGAATAGCATTAGCTCAATGAGCTATATGTTGTTATAAATTACCAAAACCACCTAGGGACAGTTGCACTTTCACACTCACATCGGCACGACGCTTGTGCTCGGGCCCGTCCCTGCAGCACTGATAAACCCGGGGATCACACTCTGGTTCATGGCCCGCCATGCATACACCACCTCGCAAGGTCCTCGGTGCCTCCGTCTCACGCCCTTGGGGCTCTCGGCCTCCTTTGTCACCTACCTGCAGGTTCACTTGGCGATGAGCCAAAGGTCGGCTTGGGCAGCCACCGTCTAGTCCTGCGAGTCGCTTGCACGTTAAAGGGGGGCCTCCCGAGCATCGCGTCTTGGGAGCTCCTACTGGCTCTCTAGCCCTCACCCCCTGGCCTTGACCATGGCATTGCGACCTGGTATACCAGCGGCGACTGAGCTCGCTCGAGGGCCGGGTCCCGAGGACGTAGAGCACTTTGGCAAGCAAGGCAGGAGAGTGGCCAAGATAGGCTGCACCTGACGGTACCACGGGCGCGATAGCAAGTATCACCTTCCCAATGGACTCAGACACCAAAAAGACAAGTCTCGGCTCACTACAGCACCAGTTTTGCTCCACACGCCCTGCCTCGCAGTTCCACTTGGGCAGTTCACCTCCCCTTTTCGATTTTCTGTACAGCTGCTTGCGCGCCAAAGGGGACCTCATCAGCGTCGGATCTCATGGGCTCTTACCGGACCTTGGGCTGCTCACCTCCTAGCCTTGACCTCGGCATCGCGACCTGGCATACTAGTGACGGCTGAAGCCTGCTTGGGGACTGGGTCCTGCCGGTGTAGAGCACCACGTTGTCTAGAGAAAAGAAAAAGGAGGAACCTAGCAGAACTGGAATATGCGCATCCATCGCAAGATCAAAAGAAACGGCGTTGATATTAAATATATTCCGATCCTTACAAGCCCCACGGGGGCTGATCTCCATTTCGCCCAGGGAAGGAAACTACTAGGTCTTACGGCGTCGTCGACGGCACCGGGCGGCAGCGGCAGCAGCACTCCGGCCTCAACGGGAGCTCGGTGGCACGTAGATGTCGTCGCTTGACTCCGGAGAATCACTGGGCTCAGGAGAGTCGTTGGATTCCCAGGAGTCGTCGCTGCTGCTGGACGAAGCGCTGAAGGGGGCAGCGGCATATCCAGCACCCACTATGGCATCCCTCGAGCTGTCTCCCCCGGGGCAGCACTCCAGCTGCTTGCCCCGCTCGTTGAAGACCTTGAAGGACATGATGGCCACACCATCATACTCGAAGTGGATCGCCAGGGCTCCTTCCACACGGCAAGCCCGGGCGATCTCGCCCCATCCTCGCCTCATTAAGACGTCTCCAGGTGGCACTACCTCGACTTCAGCCCCGGTGGCCAAGCTGCGAGACCCGTCATGCCGCAGCCACAGCTCCATCGGTCCCCTCGGAGGCAACTCGGGGTAAAAGAACCGCGGGAGTCGGATCCAGGTGTCGGAAGGCATCGCCGCCAACACCATGAACTCGCGCGAGCTACCCTCAGCGTCGGTCCGTGGTGCGGCCGGCAGGGCAATGGCTGCCCTGCCATCCTCATCGGGTGCCGCGCGGCGGCGCACTCCATCATCTTGAGCGTGAGCGTATAGGGGGAGAGGGAAACCAGGCGGAGGCCTCGATTGCCAAGGCCTGGCCACCTCTCGCCCCACACGGGTATCGTCAGGAAGGCGGATTCGTTTCTTCAGCGGGAGAGGGTCGGGCCCCTCCCTAGGGGCCTTCCCCTTCTCTGCCATCGAGAACCTCCAGATCGGCGCCATGGAAGCAAGATGGAGAGGAGAAGAAGCAGGAGGAAGCAAGACGAAAGAGAGATGGGCAGGGGCTCCACCCGCTCGCACATTTATAGCCAGGAGAAGGTAAATCGTCTCCCCCTGAGGGAGTCCTGGATTAGGGGGTATCCGGACAGCCGAACTATATGCTTTGGCAGGACTATTGGACCGTGAAGATACAAGACTCAAGACTCCATACCATGTCCGGATGGGACTCTCCTTTGCGTGGAAGACAAGCTTGGTGATTCGGATATTAGATCTCCTTCTTTGTAACTGACTCTGTGTAAACCCTAGCCCCCTCTGGTGTCTAAATAAACCGGAGGGTTTAGTCCATAGAGGGACAATCATAATCATCATAGGCTAGCTTCTAGGGTTTAGCCTCTATGATCTCGTGGTAGATCAACTCTTGTAATACTCATATCATAAAAATCAATCAAGCAGGAAGTAGGGTTTTACCTCCATCGAGAGGGCCCGAACCTGGGTAAAACATCGTGTCCCCTGCCTCCTGTTACCATTAGCCTTAGACGCATAGATCGGGACCCCCTACCCGTGATCCGCCAGTTTTGACACCGACATTGGTGCTTTCATTGAGAGTTCCTCTGTGTCATCGCTGCAAGGCTCGATGGCTCCTTCAATCATCAACAACAATGCGGTCCAGGGTGAGACTTTTCTCCCCGTACAAATCTTTGTGTTCGGCGGCTTCGCACTGCGGGCTTACTCGCTTGGCCATCTGAAGCAGATTGACAGCTACGCCCCTGGCCATCAGGTCAGGTTCGGAAACTTGAACTACACGGCCGATATCCGCAAACACTTGATTTTCGAAGGATTCAGGCCTACGCCAGGAGCGTCGAACAGTCATGACGAGCACGGCTTAGACCTGTTGTCGGACAATACTCAGGATATCGCGCCTGCAGGAGCTCCGGACCTAAATCTGGGGAAGATTGCGATGTCCGACAATGGGTGGATGGACCCCGCCCCAGAGGCCGCACACTCATCGGCGATAGAGCCAAACACAGGCTCCACCCCCAAGGAAGCTTGTGTCATTGGACCCCCGGACTCGTGTCCAGATGTAGGTTCCAGACCGCACGCCCCCGAGCCCGCCGAATCTGGTTGGGCTCCGGTAATGGAGTTCGCCGCTGCGGATATTTTCCAGCAATCACCTTTTGTCGACATGCTGAACTCATTAAAGTCCCTGTCTTTGTCAGGAGACTCTCGGCCGAACTATGTCCGGCTCGAGTGGGAAGCAGTCGATGAGGGGATTCTTTGCCCACCCACCACCCACTTTGTTGCTATAGTCAATGATTTGACCGACGTGCTTGACTTCGACTCTGAAGACATCGACGGTGTGGACAACGGTGCGGAAGAAGAATAGGAACCACCGCCCATGAGGCACTGGACAGCCACCTCTTCGTATGACATATACATGGTGGACACTCCCAAAGAAACCAATGGCGATGTGGCAATGGAGGATAACCCCTCCAGGAAGAAGGCAATGTATGGGCGTCATCAGCGCCGCTCCAAGCCCCGCCACAACAATACCGGCACATGAGTCAAAAACAATCCGGACGGTGCCGAAGATGAATACAATCCCGATCAGCCTGCCTTCGAGCAGGCTGGACAGGCGACAGACGGATACTTGGAGGAGGACAACTATATGCCCCCCTTCGAAGACGAGGTGAGCCTCGGCGATGATGACTTCGGCATGCCTGAGGATCCCGCATAGCAAGTTCGCTTTAAGCGACGACTTATGGCCATGGGAAGAAGTCTGAAAAAGAAGCAACAGCAGCTCAAAGCTGACCAAGATTTGCTCACAGACAGATGGACCAAGGTCCTAGCAACCAAGGAATACGGACTTGACCGCCCCGCCAAAGGGTACACAAAGCACAATTCGCTACCTCAACCTGAGAAGAAGGCCCTAAGGCCCACAACCCGATGCCAATACATCACGGTCCGGGGCAATACGCAGGAAACGCGAGGCAGCATAAATAAACCTCGACGCAACAGACATAAGCGTCACAAAAATAATGATGACGACCAAGACAAGGGAGTTGGTGCCGAATTTCGCGGCCCCTAGTCCGGTCAGCAAAAAAACAGCTCATGCACATTCGGCCCGGGCAGCATACTCGACCAATCATGTCAAATTCATGGTACCCCTAGAATGGCGGCCAAGCATACCAATAGAGAATGTCGGATCCTCAAAACAAAGCGGCCGGTCATAGACTGGAAACAATGAAAGGAGATCTCAAACAACGAGAAGCCCAGACCACCAAACATGGCGAGGTCAAAGGAAGATCCTCCGTAAACCAACAAGGGAACGAATGTGTACTCCTCGGGATGCCGACTCAGCAATACAAGTCACCACATGGTACAAAAACACAGTCAATCATCTCCGATCACATAGAACGTCTAGACAATATCAACCATAGCAATTTAATTGCACCTACCATCAACCCAATAGTTTGCGGGTTCCATCTTACATGAGCCCCTATGGGCATAAACAGCAGCCAAACTCAGTGCGCTAGGACAATATTTGTCAGATAGGTATTGATTGCTCGAGGATCAAACCCATTAATAACATCTTTTAAAAAGATGCCGTCCCACGTGAAAAGGCCAAGTTTTACAGGCCCACCACCCTGGAGGTTGTCTCCGAACCACCAAACAAATAACACGCCAAAGAATAAGTCTTCAACATTGTCCCCTTATACAATAACTACCGGGACGAACCGCGTTGGCAAGACTCAACGCGGTACAACAACAGGCCAAACCCATGTGACATGGTCACAATAATGGGCAAGGCCGAACTCCACCCGAAGAGTGGAAATTATACCGCCACTGAGATAGCGAGTGGTGCCCTTTTATAGAACTTCGATTCGACAGCCAACCACCCGGATACCAACAGAGGAGTCCGAGCTACTTTACGGCATGATAGCCCGGCTTGGCCAGGCTCCGATCAGGCACCCGCGGCTCAGCCACCATATGACATGCAACTGCCTCTAAGCATTTGTCTTTATAGACTGACTTTTGCGCAGAACAGGACTGGCGACATGGAATCAGCTCGGACGCACAAGGCGGGAACACATAAGTACCCCCCAAGGAGACAGTCCAGATACACTTCAGATCCGCACACAGCCTCCACCAGTCCGGCCACGACAGGTTCCGCCAGCACACCTCTTTTCATAAGCATAAACTGTACTCATACGCATAGGCATGTCACTCTGCTACAATACATAGACTTAGATAACACTTACCGGCCGTCGTTCCTCATTGACGCCTTTTTCGTCACAACGGCACCCGCACATAGTGTCATGCCCCATTATGCCAGGGGCTTCATAGTACTCATTGTCGGTGTCAAAACCGGCGGATCTCGGGTAGGGGGTCCCGATCTATGCGTCTTAGGATGATGGTAACAGGAAGCAAGGGACACAATGTTTACCCAGGTTCGGGCCCTCTCGATGGAGATAAAACCCTACTTCCTGCTTGATTAATATTGAAGATATGAGTAGTACAAGAGTAGATCTACCATGAGATCGTAGAGTCCAAACCCTAAGAGCTATCCTATGATGGTATGATTGTAATTGTGATCGGCCTTCTAAGGACCAACCTCTCCGGTTTATATAGACTTCAGAGAGGGCTAGGGTTTACACGGAGTCGGTTAAAAGGAAGGAAATATAATATCCGGATCGCCAAGCTTGTCTTCCACGCAAAGGAGAGTACCATCCGGACACGGGCCGGAGTCTTGAGTCTTGTATCTTCACGCTTCAATAATTCGAACGATGTATATAGTTCGGCAGTCTGGATACCCCCTAATCCAGGACTCCCTCAATAGCCCCTGAACCAGGCTTCAATGACGGTGAGTCCGGCATGCAGTCTTGTCTTCAGCATTGCAAGGCGGGTTCCATCTCCGAATACCCCAATGTATCTGCTACGACAAATAGTGTCCGGCTCTGCAAGATGATCTTCACATACCATTGTAGGGAGCATAGCATAAATCCGTTCTGCTGACAATCTTTGTATGCCATGCCCTTGCATCGTGGCCTGGTCCAACACGAACCGGCGTTTCTTGCCCCACCTCGACTCACATTTCCAGGTGGTTTTATTGGCACGTCCTGCCAAAGCAGAGATCGTGTTCCTCTTATTACGGGATCTTCCATCAATATGGGCGTGTGTGACCCCATGACGACCGTTGGTATGACTCTGTGTATTTTTGGATAAGTCTCAAGCGGTCACGCTGAGGACTCTTGATATTCATCCCCTTTATAAAGGGGTCGAGGCCTATGCCTCTTTTCCACCTCCATTGCTCCTTCTCACACCTCGAGTTCTAACACCCAAGACCTAAGCTCCAACACCCCAGATCATCCAATATGTCCGGATCCAACGCAAAAGGCCGGTGGGTGGCCTCCTCGATCCAAGAGGAGGACATTACGAAGCTTAGGGAGGTCGGATACGTGACCGCCGATATCAAGCACAGGCTTCCTGCTCTGGGGCAAGTTATCCCTACACCGGAGCCCAATGAGAGCGTTTTGTTTGTCCCTCACTTCCTCCGAGTCCTGGGCCTCACCCTCGACCCCTTTGAGAGGGGGATCATGTTCTACTATGGGTTGGATTTTCATGATCTGGCTCCAGACGATATCCTCCATATCTCGTCGTTCATTATTGTGTGCAAGGCTTTTCTCCACGTCACCCCACACTTTGGCTTATGTCTCAAGACCTTCGATGTGAAGCCGAAGATGATCGAGGGGCGACATGCGGAGTGCGGAGGTGCCATAATAAGCAGGAACGCCGATGCCCCATGGCTAGAGGGTTCTTTCCCGGAAGTATCCGATCTATGGCAACGGAGGTGGTTTTATGTTACGGCTCCCAGAGGCACAAAGTGGGTAGCCGCCCCTGAGTTCCGCTCGGGCCCTCCGTCATGTTTGGCGTCTTGGACCGATGTAGGATGGAATTCGGCGCCCGCTGGTGATGTACTAATACTACATAATCGCATCCGGGAGCTTCTTGAGAGGGACATAAATCTTGTCAGCATAATTCAAGTGATGTTAATCCGACGGATGTTGCCGTGCAAACGTCGGCCTCTCCGGATGTGGGAGTTCAATCCAGAGGGTCCGCGGACTATTAAGCACTTCTTCGGCCTGAAGCTCGAAGGGATGTGTAAATTATTCTTCGGACCACAAGTAAAGTGTCCGGACACCACCGAGGATGCGGGCCTAAGCTGCAATCGCCTAGATGCCCAATTAAGTAACCTTAAAGCCGGAAACTTCATTTATATTTGTCATAACCATTATTCTGAAAAACCCTCCGTGGCCAGGAATGGCTCAACAAGGTGGAGAGAATCAGGTGTCCGGCGCCACTTCCTGAAGGCTCGCCTGGTCCAACCGTTGCCAAGATGCTTGGCCAGGTGCTCAGCAAGATCCCCTCAGGGAAAGGCGAAGGAAAGGGCAGTGAAGCCGAACTTCACACACTACACATCCAAACTAGGGGAATCTTTCCTCTCCTGAGGAGGATAGTCGGGAAGGGGAGGCCAAAGCCTCCTCCCCGCGCGGGAGGAAGAAGGCTGCCTCCGAAGACTTGGAGGCGGAGATGCCCAAGCAAGGGAAGAAGGTATCACCAGGGGGCTCTGCCGCGACGGGCACCCTCACCGCGTCATGACCACCAACGGGCCAGTCCTCCACCGAGCTGTAAGTTAATCATTAATTTGAAGGTATGGTGTTTCTCCTAGATCCATAACTGGGACTTCGTCTTTTGCAGTCCGGCGAGCAGCTCTTCTCAATAGAGTTCGTCTTTAGGGGATCTTCCTCCAGAGATGATGGAGAGTGAGACCCCACCCACCTCTCCGCCTCATGAAGTGGGCGACACTGAGGTGTCATCACAGAGGTCTCCGGATCTGTCGGAGCATTTGGCTCCCACGGGGGGCGATGAGAAGGGTCCGGCACAGTTCGGCGTCCGGCCGGATGTACTGACAGCCCTTCTAGAGCGAGCCACGCTCTCGGAGGAGCACCGCTCATTAATGAGCATGGTGCTCACGAAGATTTCATCGGCTACAAGCGGTTTGAATGAGGCATTTTTGAGCCTGCTCAAAGGCTTTGAGGTATGTAGTGAAAAATGCACTATTTTTTGGTTGTGAAGCACGCGCTAGGTGTGCTCCCTATGGAGAGTAGCCCATGAGACTCTGGTTACCCGCCATAGGCGGCAAATGGGGGATCATATAGTAATGGTTGTGTTGTACATGTGCGCAGGTATCTAAGGATCCGGCAGCCGACCAGTCTGTTGAAGTTGCCAAATTAAGGAGGCAGATCGGATCTATCGATGCCGATATCACGCTGGTGAACAAACGGCTGGAAGAGTCACAGGGTATGTGCTCTACTTCCCTTATTATGTTGTATAGAAAAATGCGAGAGGGGCATACTATTACTGCAATGTGTTTGTACTGCAGATGGTGCTGCTGCCGTGGAGGCCCTGAGGGAGGAACTTGCTCAGGCCAAGGAACAAGCTCGGGCTAGCAATGCGGCTGCCCTAAAGGCGGCCGAAGAATTGGGAGCCGAACAGGCTGCTCATCGCCGAAGCAAGGAAAAGATAGCCGAAATGGCTGGGGAGTTGAAAAATGCCGCCGACCGGTATGTACTCCTTGAAAAGGAGAATAAGGCTAGTTCGGCCGAGCTGGACAAGGCACTTAATGCCACCAAAGAGATGCGGACCGAGATCCGGGGTATGCGGGAGGAGCTCCAACAGGCCAACAAAATCGTGGCTGGGGGCTCCTACTTACTGCGGACGAAGTTGCTGGATCCGAAGTATGCTCCCCTGGCTGGACGCTAGAGTCCTGCAGACGCATATGTGAACATGGAGAATAGTAGAGCTGACGCTGCCATGTTCTTCGAGGGTCAAGGTGATAAGGAAGTGGAGAAGCTTTTCTGGTTGCAATTCAATGTGCACACTCGCCCACTGCCGCTAAATGAGAAGGTGGCTGCTGTGGCGGAGCTTCACAGGCTGTCCGGGATTGCAATGCGGTCTGTAATAGACCATCTTTAGCCGAAGGGGCCTAAGCCAGACAGTTACTTTGGTTTTGTGCAGCAGTTCCTTGGGGCCGTGTCTCGGATTGACGTCATGAGGAGGTCGACGTGCATAGAGGGTGCACGAATGGCTCTTACCCGCGTTAAAGCCTATTGGACGGATATGGAGGCCACCATTATAGCAACCCAGGATCCGGCGGGAGGCCAATATCCGGCCGAGCACTACTTGGCATAGGTCACAGAAGGTGCCTGCCTAATAGAGGCGCAGTGCTTGAAGAATGTCTTGTTCGAGTGTTAAGTCGAACCATTGTAAAAACAACTTTTATTTTTATTATGAGGCTATATTTATACTTTTTGCCCGAAAATATGATTGTGTCCCCTTTGCGGCCGTTTTTATATAAATATAGGTAATCCGAAAGTTAGCAGTCGTTGGCTTCAGCCCCCACGCATACAATGCAGGGGTGTTCGCGAAAAATATGCTTAATCACACTTGATCCAACGTCCTGGTCCATTAAGGAGGTGATCACACGTCGAACTAGGCAACCGGACTATATAGCTGTAACACTTTCGCTTAGCCATGGGGGTCTAACGGTGGGGCTTCTATGTAGCCCCTGGTACCTTCGCGTGCATCCGAATACGGGCGCGTATGTACATGGCCGGGAAACGGCCCTTCGTTAATGCGGAGGAATCCTAAAGATTCCGGTGAGTCTTTGATTGGTTGAACAGTCTCTCGTTGTATCATGACAGTCAGTTTTCGGCTTTCTCTACTGAGGTGCTCATTCGGAATAACCAGGGCACAATCGCAGTAGTTCTCCTTTGGCCGCCTTAGCCGATAATAACGGAACATAAGGCGGCAAACCCAGGAGCCGGGCAAACCCAACATTTGACCAAAGACATGATTCGGAGCTGATGCATATAAGGCCAAACTCGTGACGCCAAACACTCCCGAAGGTATTCGGTCTTTGTAAAAGAAAACAGACTGACGAAAGCCTATTATAAACCCTAAATTTCCAGGTACGTGCGTTTAATCTATCGTGGCGAGATGCCAATAACAACAGTATCCTCTATGGGTATTGAACCCATGGGATGGTTAAATAACAAGAGGCAGTAGAAAAGGTTTACACAGGGGCTTAATCTAAAAAGAAACCTGTTGAACGGGGCCCTGCTGCACGTCTGCGCCTTTGTCTCCGTTGTGCCGTATCCTGGAAGGGTATCACACGAATGTTGTCTGTGTCAAAAACAAAACTCATAGGAGAGTACAACGTAAGTATGCGATGGATAATAAAAGTGTAAGATGTTGGCCTGCCAATAAGTTTGAGCCAAGTGTGGGGCTGCATTAAATATTTATAGCCCCTGGTGTCCGCTATGGGATTACATATACGGTGCCCTGGTTCAGTTTTATCTGGGCTACCGGACTCGTCTAACCGTGTCTGTGGTCTTAATGACCAGTCATGTTTTTTGATATTGGAGGCCGCTTACAGTCCGGCCGCCAGGGCCGCCGCGTGTTCCTCTGCGTGTGAAGAGCGCTCTGTGATTCGGCTAACAGTGATGACGCCACGTGGACCGGGCATCTTGAGTGTAAGGTAGCCATAGTGCGGCAATGCGTTGAAGCGGGCAAAGGCCGTTCTTCCAAGCAATAGCCGATTTGGAAGGGTGCGATGGTGAAGAGTAGTTCTTCGCTTCTAGAGTTGCCTGAGGAGCCAAATGTTACCTCCAGTACGACGGAGCCCCTGCCGTAAGCTTCAACGCCTAGTATCCCCCCTTCAAAGGTGGTGTTGCTTTGGCTAATTCTGGATGGGTTTATCCTCATCCTGCGGACAGTGTCCTCGTATATTAAGTTGAGACTACTACCGCTGTCCATGAGGACACGGGTGAGACGGTATCCGTCGATTATTGGGTCCAGCACCAATGCCTTTGATCCTCCACGCCGAATACTAGTTCGGCCGTCCATGTGATCGAAGGTGATCGGATAAGACATCCAGTGCGCGTCTCTATGCGCGTGTTCGGGCCTTCTCGTGGATGTGTGAGTCGCGTGGATCATGTTTACTGTTTTAACCTCTGGCAGGAACTTTTTCTATCCCCTAGTGTTTGGCTGGCGAGGTTCATCCTCGTCTTCACTTGGTGTTTCCCTCCCCTTGTGTCTGGCATTTAATTTGCCGGCCTGCTTCAAGACCCATCATTCTCTATGCGTGTGGTTCGCAGGTTTTTCGGGGGTGCCATGAATTTGGCATAGTCTGTCTAGGACTCTGTTCAGACTGGACGGTCCCTCTTTGCTGCCTTTTAATGGCTTCTTTTGCTGATCAGGTCGAGAGCCGTTGAATCCGGCATTGACCGTTGTGTTGTCCGGGCTCTCTTCCTTGTTTTGGTGTTTGTTTTTATTACGCCGTGGCTTCCCCTTTCCATATCTTATTTCGGATGTGCTGGGGTCGTTGGTGCCTTTACGGGCTAGCCAGCTATCTTCACCCGTGCAAAAGCGGGTCATAAGGCTTGTTAAGGCTGCCATTATCCTTGGCTTTTCTTGGCCGAGGTGCCGGGCGAGCCACTCGTCGCGGATGTTGTGTTTGAATGTTGCTAAGGCTTTGGCGTCCGGACAATCAACAATTTGATTCTTCTTAGTGAGGAATCTGTTCCAAAGCTTGCGGGCGGACTCTCCGGCTGTTGGATTATGTGACTTAGATCGTCTGCATCCGGAGGCCGAACATAAGTCCCTTGAAAGTTGGCCCTGAAAGCGTCCTCGAGTTCCTCCCAACTCCCGATTGAATTTTCGGGGAGGCTTTTCAACCAGTGTCGAGCTGGTCCCTTTAGCTTGAGGGGAAGGTATTTGATGGCATGGAGGTCATCCCCATGAGCCATGTGAATATGCAGGATAAAATCCTCAATCCAGACCCCTGGGTCTGTCGTTCCATCATATGCCTCTATGTTCACAGGTTTAAAACCTTGTGGGAATTCATGGTCCAGTACTTCTTATGTGAAGCACAGGGGGTGAGCAGCCCCTCTGTATCTTGGCGCGTTGTGGCATGCAGTCGGCTGTTGTTGTGTCCGGTGTTTATTCCGAACTGGTATTTGGCTTGTACGATCGTTTTGGTGACCATAGTCCCTCGCCAGGGTGTGTCCTTTAGATCCGTAGATGGACCTGGTTGTACCGGCTTTCTTATCTAGATGCTCACGTAGATCGTGCGCGGCGTCGGTAGCCGTTCTGTCGCGGTTGTGAAGCGGTACGTGTGGTCTCCTAGTCGTATTATTCTTTGGTGGAATGGCCTCGTTGTCGAATTCTGGCAGTAGTTTGCTTTTTGGATAGCTTTTTGTATGGCGATCATCGCCATATCTGTCTTCAGTGTCTAGCACTTTATTCCATCTGTGACTGAGCGTTTCCTGTGCGTCTTTGAGCCGTTGCTTCTGCTTCTTTAGACTTCTCGCTATGGCCATAAGCTTTCGGTGGAGGTTGTCTCTTCCACACATTCTTCTGGAATGATGAATGCATCATCGTCCGGACTGTGTTCTTGTCCTGGGGTGGTTTGATGAGCTCGTCCCTCCGGATCATTGTGATCGGGCATCTGCTCCGAACTTGTTTGGCGTGACCTAGCTTGTCCTGCTCCATCGCTGGGTCCATGTGGTCGTTATTGCCTTCGGGGTTTACTGGTATGTCAATCCTTCTTGCGCTTTTGTCGCTATTTTTACTGTTGCTGGACTTTGAGCGGCGTCTGCGCCGCCGTTTTGGCTTTTGCCCGGGTGTTTTATCTTCCGGATTATCGTTGTCGTCCTTCTTGGGTGTATCCACCATGTATATATCGTGTGACGAGGTAGTAGTTCCACGCCCCAGAGATTCTGAAGCTTCTCCTGCATCGTCGTCCATACCGTCGATGTCTTCGGAGTCGAAGTCCAGAACGTCGGTTAAATCATCGATCGTGGCAATGAAGTGGGTGGTGGGTGGCAGCGAATTCCTTCGTCGCCTGCTTCCCACTCAAGCCGAACATAGTTCGGCCCAGAGCCTCCTGAAAAAGAGAGGGACTTTAATGAGTTCAGCATGTCGCCAAAGGGCGAGTGCTGGAAAATGTCCACAGCGGTAAAGTCCATTACCGGAGCCTAACCGCGCTCGACTGGCTCGAGGATGTGCGGACCAGAACCAACAACCGGATACGAGTCCGGGGGCCCGGGGTTACAGGCCTCCACAGAGGTGAGTCCTGTGTTCAGCTCCACCACCGATGAGTATGCGGCCTGCAGGGCGGGGTCCACCCCTCCGTCCTTAGGCAACGCAACCTACTCCAGAATTAGATCCGGGGCTACTGCAGGGGTGATATCCCGAGCATTGTTCGACAGCAGGTCTAGGCCGTGCTGGTCATGACTGTCCGGCGCTCCTGGCACAGGCCAGATTCCGTTGAAGATCAAGTCTCCACGGATATTGGCCGTGTAGTTCAGGTTTCCGAACCTGATCTGGTGGCCGGGGGCGTAGCTATCGATCTGCTCCATATGGCCAAGCGAATTGGCCCGTAGTGCGAAGCCGCCGAACACAAAGATCTGTCCAGGGAGAAAAGTCTTGCCCTAGACCGCGTTGTTGACGATTGAAGGCGCCATCAATCCTCGAAGCGACGACACAGAGGAACTCTCAATGAAAGCACCAATGTCGGTGTCAAAACCGGCGGATCTCGGGTAGGGGGTCCCGATCTGTGCGTCTTAGGCTGATGGTATCAGGAAGCAAGGGACACAATGTTTACCCAGGTTCAGGCCCTCTCGATGGAGGTAAAACCCTACTTCCTACTTGATTAATATTGAAGATATGAGTAGTACGAGAGTAGATCTACCACGAGATCGTAGAGGCTAAACCCTAAGAGCTAGCCTATGATGGTATGATTGTAATTGTGATCGGCCTTCTAAGGACAAACCTCTCTGGTTTATATAGACACCGGGGAGGGCTAGAGTTTACATGGAGTCGGTTACAAGGAAGGAAATATAATATCCGGATCGCCAAGCTTGTCTTCCGCGCAAAGGAGAGTCCCATCTGGACACGGGCCATAGTCTTGAGTCTTGTATCTTCACGCTTTAATAATCCAGACGGTGTATATAGTCCGGTAGTACGGATACCCCCTAATCCAGGACTCCCTCACTCATAATATGGCAACAAAGTCTGGTCACCTTCTCGGTCGCTCGGCGCCCCGAACTTATAGCACTATATGCATCAGCTCCGAATCATGTCTTGGGTCATTAGTTGGGTTTGCCCGACTCCCATGTTTTGGTACCTTACGTTCCGCTCCATCGGCTAAGGTAGCGCTGGGAGGAGTACTATGATTGCGTCCCGGTTCTTCCGGACGAGCACCTCAGTAGAGAAAGCCGAAAATTGGCTGTCATGATACGACGAGAGCTGGTCAGCTGTTCGAGAGGTTGTAAAATCTTTAAAGATTCATTCCGCATAATGCCATAACAAATGCAAAGTGTGACGGATCGTCCTTCCGATCAGGCGCTGTTAGAGCCCCTCGTACGGTCTTCCGAACACCGGGGGCTGCGCCTACCATACTCGAATTCCTATGGCTAAGTGAGAGTGATAAAGCCCTGTAGTCTGATTGCCTAGTTTGCGGTGATGAACACCTCCTTCACGGACCCAGAAATGGGATAAAGAGTGTTCAGGTATGTCCCGAACACCCCCGTACTTTCTACGTGGGGGCAGAAGCTGACGACTGGCCAACTCTCAAAATTTATATATATATTACATATAATGGCCGCACAGGAAGAAAAACCTTCATATAACAGGCAATAAACAATAACAGTGCAAGTATTCCGCATTACAAAGGACAGCATGACTGCCCTCAGGGAAATATAGTGTCTTTGGTACACTGTTCCGCCATAAGGCGGGCTCCTTTCAGGACACCCTCATAATACAATTCGGGCTTGCGATGCTCCTTACCCTCCGGTGGTCCCTCAGTCATCAGCTTTTCAGCATCAAGCTTCCCCCAGTCCACCTTCGCACGGGCAAACGCCATGCGCGCACCCTCTATGCAGACCGATCGCTTAATGACTTCGAGCCGAGGGCAAGCACCAACTATCCGCTTAACGAGTCCGAAGTAACTCCTTGGAATTGGCTCAGCAGACCGATCACTAGTTCGGCCGCCTGGTGCAGTTCGACCAGCTGCTTCAGTTGATCGATAAAGGGCACTGGATAATTCGGCGCCAAATACTACGACCAGAAATGCTTCTCCGCAGACTTCTTCTCTCCAGTCCCATAGAATTGGGCAGCATCAGATATGCTGCGTGGCAGGTCCACAAATGCTTCTGGCGAAACAAGAACTCAGTTTGTCGCTTAGAGTTTCTCCTATTACTACATAAAAATTGCTTTGAACAAATAAAAGCCTTACCAGCCGCAACCCTCTGCGCTTCCTGAATGTCCTTCAAAGTACCTCGGGCTTCCTCCCGAGCATCATTTGCGGCTTGGAGAGCTTGGACGACGTCGGATTCTTTACTTGCTAGATCCTGCTCCAAATTCTCACTTTTCTTCACAGCCTCCTGAAGCTCTCGCTCAGCTTCAATGCCCTGGCCTCGTGCTTCTCGCGAAGAGCCTGCTCCGCGGCGGCCATCCTGTCGGCTTCGGCCACAACATTCTTTAATGCCTCAATTTCGGCATTTGCTCCTGGAGCACATAATACAAGTATTTTCATCAGGCACAACTTCTCATTTGCGCTTAACTTGTCAAAAGGTTTCGACATACCTTGCTTGTCCTCCAACTGCTTTTTCACTCGGCCAAGTTCCTCTTCGGCCCGTTCCATACTCTGCTTTAGTCCGGACAGCTCCGCATTATGAGAGGTGGTCGTCGTTACAGACGCCTGTTTTCGAACAAAGAGATATATGTCATCAACCCAGTCTCCTGAGAAGTGGAATTTTGATCCCCTGTCCGGTTCCCTCTTTCTTTCACCGGACAATGCATCAGGGCCTACCGGTCACACTATGACAATCTTCAAAGGTTTCTAAAAACATACCTCAAAGCCTTTTATAAGGCTAAGGCAGGATTCATTCAGTCCGCTCTCAGCAGACTGAATCTTTTCAATCACCGCACCCATGAGGGCGCGATGTTCATCGACGATGGACGCATCCTTTAGCACCGTCGATAGGCCGCACCGCAGCTCTGCTTGGACAGAGGTTGCTGGTGGAGCGGGATTGCCTCCCTCCATTAAGGGGGGCTGCTCGTTCGATCCTGGAACGTTAAAGGTCTCCAGGACTTAGTGTGGCTGCGAGCCAGATCTAAGATCGCCCCCGCCGTCGATGTTTATGGGAACCGTCGCTCCCGTGTATCCGGCCCCGAAGGTGTGCCCTCCTTGGTCTGGGCCCTGCTGGGACGACACCTCGGTGTCATGCCCAGGCTTCGGGGAAGGGGCCTCCAGAGGCGTCTCGCTCTCTAGGGCATCTGAGCTCAGCGAATCCTCCGAGGAGGACTGTTCGGCGCGAGACCTCGCCGGGCTGCACAAAGTAGGGCGCATGTTAAAATATTGCACCTTAGTAATCCTGGGCGCTTAGGCATATTCGGATTTCATGTACTCACGATTTTACCAGGGGCTGGGCCCTGGGATCCCACTTCGGGCTACTATTGGCAGCCGTGGCGGATGCCTCTGGGTGGGAACTCTTTCCCCTCTTCGGCGATTCGGCCTCCAAGGATGAGGAGGCCGTCCTTTTCTTTCCTCCCCCCGTGGAGGACTCGTCTTCCTCCTTCTCCTCTCCGTGTTCGGAGGAAGGATGGTTGCTGGAGTCTTCGGATTTTGTGTCCGAAGCACCATGGTGACGGAGGCCGCTCCGGGTCTCCTTTGCCTTCTTGGAGGCCTCTTTCTTCGGCGCCTCCTAAGGTGCCGGGACCAGCATCTTCGTCAGAAGAGGTCCCGCCGGTTCCTCCGGCAGTGGGGTCGGACAGTGTATCCGCCCCACCTTCTTCGTCCATTCGTGGGGGAATTGCAGAAAGCATGATAAAGCATCTCCCTCGGAATATGCCAACTAAACATGGAATATAGCGATGACTTATTGGGCTTGCAGGGCGGGACAGTTGGTACCCGCGGTCCTCAGAAGAGCCCGACCACAGTTTACCAGACTTGAAGAGCACCTTCCAGATGTCCTTGTGTGAGGAGCCGTAGAGCTCCCGTAGGGTCTGGTGCTCGGCTGGATCGTATTCCCACAAATTGCAGGCTCGGTGCTGGCAAGGGAGAACCAGGTGAACTAACATCACCTGGACTACATTGACAAGTTTGACATCCTTGTCTACCATGCTCTGGACACATGTTTGGAGCACCGACAGCTCACCATATGAGGACCAGTTCAGGCCCTTCTTGGGCCAGGACGTGAGCCACAGCGGGGCTCCGGATCTGAATTTAGGAGCAGTGGCCCACTTCTTACTGCGCGGCTCGGTGATATAGAACCACTACTGCTGCCACTCCTTGACGGAATCATTGAAGGTACCCGTTGGCCATGTGACCTTGGGCATCTTGCTCACCATGGTGCCTCCGCACTCGGCGTGCTCGCTGTTAACCACCTTGGGCTTCACATTGAAGATCTTCAGCCATAAGCTGAAGTGGGGCGAAATGCGGAGGAAGGCCTCACACACAACAATGAATGTCAAGATATTGAGGAAAGAATTAGGGGACAGATCATGAAAATCAATCCCGTAATAATACATGATGCCGCGGACAAATGGGTGTAGGGGGAACCCAAGCCCGCAAACAAAATGAGGAAGAAACACGACCCTCTCGTGTGGCTCCGGAGTGGTGACGATCTGTCCCGCCGTCGGAAGACGGTGGCGATTTTCTTGCTCAGGTACCCGGTCTCTCGGAGCTTTTTGATATCCTTCTCCCGGACGGTAGAGGCCATCCATTTTCCTCCTGCTCCGGATTTGGACATCTTCGGAGAACCTCTCTTCGGTGGAGAAGACGAGTTCTTGGGCGCTAGGGCTCGAGCAAAGGGCAATGGACGAGCGGAAGGGAAAGGCGTGGGTAAAGAGGAAGAGACCTTATCTCTTTATAGAGGCAATAAAAGCTTTTGCGCCTCCCCACTTGTCTAGTGGAACCCGCTCGTTCCCCTCTCACCGCTATTGGCGGTGCGATTGGCCTGCCCATGCCCATGTAAATGAAAGCCCCGCGATAAGAGGAACACGATCTCCGCTTCGATGAGACGTGCCAAGGAAACTGCCTCGCGATATGTGCGGTAGCTGGCCGTGGGAAGACGGTTCAGTAATGACTCAACCGTGGTGTCGTGTCATGTTATCTAAAGATGTCAGCAGATTATATTTGTGGAATATCATTCTCTCCGTGATGGCATGTGAGGATCATGTTGCAGATCCGGACACGATTTAATTGTTCAGTAATTACTTTGGAGTATTCAGAGACGGAACCCGCCTTGCAATGTCGAAGACAAACTACGCACCGGACTCATCGTCATTGAAGCCTGGTCCAGGGGCTACTGAGGGAGTCCTGGATTAGGGGGTATCCGGACAACCGGACTATATGCTTTGGCCGAACTGTTGGACCGTGAAGATACAAGACTCAAGACTCCGTCCCGTGTCCGTATGGGACTCTCCTTTTCGTGGAAGACAAGCTTGGCGATCCGGATGTTAGATCTCCTTCTTTGTAACCGACTCTGTGTAAACCCTAGCCCCCTCCGGTGTCTATATAAACCGGAGGGTTTAGTCCATAGAGGTACAATCATAATCATCATAGGCTAGCTTCTAGGGTTTAGCCTCTACGATCTCGTGGTAGATCAACTCTTGTAATACTCATATCATCAAGATCAATCAAGCAGGAAGTAGGGTTTTACCTCCCTCGAGAGGGCCCGAACCTGGGTAAAACATCGTGTCCTCTGCCTCCTGTTATCATTAGCCTTAGACACACAGATCAGGACCCCCTACCCGAGATCCGCCAGTTTTGACACCGACACCCCCCATGATTTCTAGCAATGATGATCCTCTCTGCATGCAGTATGCAGTTGTCAAGTCGAGCAGTTGCCAAAGCATCATGGGGAAACAGAGTCGCCCACGTCCAATTAATCGCCACGCGTCATCAAGGCGCAGGCGGTTGGGGCCCGCGGTGCTTCGCACTTGCCCTTTGGCTTCACCTGGAAGCCAAGTCCGAGCGTGCCTTGGGCCCGGGGGCTACTGTCAGTGTCTTGGACTTGGGGGTATCCAGTCTTGCCTGCCTGCGGCCCACCACGTGGCTTCATTGACGGCCTGTCCTGGACTTGTCTGTGTCTTTGTGTCTCTGTGAGCTCCCCGCGCTAGGCTTAGGAGGATCGCGAGTAGGCAGGCTAGGCAGGTTGAGATCTCCGCATGCACCCAAGAGTTCGAACCTCTCAAGGGTTGTCGGATCCCTAAATCCGACAAAGTGGTCAGCCAGTCTAGAGAGCTATGCCCACTTCAGTGCCCAAGAGATGCACTCTGGGTACTTGAACCACCTCTATACAAGCCATGATTTTGAAGCCGGCTTAGTAAACTTGATGAAGGAGCACTTTGAGGTAAACATTACAGTCTTCTTCATATGAATACACTTCCATTAGCCGCCAAGTTTACTGGGCATAATAGACTAGAATGTGTTGTAGACTTTAAATAGTGTTGTAGATCAAATCCAGTAGCCCCCAAGGGTCGGCTTATATTTTAAAGATAAACTGAGAGTTCCAATAGGTGTATTTCAACTTTGCACATGTAGCCCCCAAGGGACGGCTTAATCTTTCAAGATGAGCCGGGACTTTGAATAATAATGATTCAATTTTGCACCTGTAGACCCCAAGGGCCGGCTTAATCTGTCAAGATAAGCCAGGTCTCATTATCATATGTGTCCATAAAATTCAAGCATATAGCCCCTATGAGTCGGCTGTAGCTACCATAATGTAACCGGTCATAAAATTGTCTCCAAAAAAGAGCAATGTGCATTAGCCCCCAAGTGCCAAGTAAAATACTTGTATTGTGCTTGGGACTTTAAATAAGATGATTTTAACTCCGGCTATTGTTTATATCCCGCAGACTGAACTTACTGTCAAAGAATCCCAAGTTGTTGATCTTCAAGAAAACATCAAATCTCAGCAATCTGAAATCTCAAAGGCTAAGACAGAATTGACCACTTGGTTGGCAGAGATAGAAAAGCTGAGGAAAGACTTCAAGGCTGACCAAGCAGGATGGGAGATAGAGAAACCAGCTCTATTAAAGAGAGCAAAGGAGGTAGAAGCAGCTCTTAAACTGGTGGCTGAAGAGCTTGCCGGTTTAAAACATCAAGTAAATGCCATGACTGCTGCCATCTTTGCTAAGTAACTTCCATCTTAATTTGATATTACCAAAGTATTGCAAGAGTCTTTCATCCGGCTTATAGATATATTTTTTAATGCAGGCTCCAGAATTTCACATCTTGGCTCAGACATGCGCAAGAAGCTGAAATCCGCCTACACCGTCATAGAGTAATTATATACTGGCGCACAACAAGCTATCTCCACAACCTCGCATAAGAAGAAACCGCCAACCCTTATCAAAGATACGCTAGAGAAGTTATCTGTGCTGCCCCAACGAATTGAAGAGCTGAAGAAATCTGCTGCTAGAGCTGACGCACTCACCGCACTAACCCGAGCTAAAGCATGGCAACCAGATCTTGACCCGGAGGACTTGGCCAGTGTAAAGGAGGACGGGTCTCCCTTCAGCGTTGAGGACTTTGCTTCCATAGCAAGAGATATGCGCCCCTTAGCAAGCAAGTTGGCTGAAGATACCAACCTGTCACATTATCAGGCGGTTTATGATGCTAACAACAAGAAGATCAAGGCATCGATTCATGAGTCCCAGGACCTTACTCCTCTAGTCCATTAGCACACTTTCTCCCCTGACATTGACTCGTCAACACTTATTAGTGACGAGGCTATATTCCAATCTTTGACTGGGATCAACTGGCAACCTCTGACTTCCAGCCAATGGGTGAAGAGGAGGAGGATGAACCGGTGCTGGATAACCCACAACCTTCAACTCACCAAGGCCAAGACCAGTAAGCCGCATGCCGGCTTAGCTTCTGTCAATTGCAATATTTTGTGAAAACACTTATTCTTTTGGGCCTTCAGTTGCCTTGTAATAGTCTAGCTCGAAAAAAATCTGTCATGCCATCGTGCATGTTGATCTGCATAACACTTATGAACCGTTTTAATCTTCTTTGACAATCCACTGTTTATGCTCATACTCATTATCAAATTTGCTGAAGCATGTTGTCATAACCCTGCATACAAACAGAGCACAAGTACCTTGGCGGTTTACCCCAAGGCGGGTCAAAATACCCCATATAACGAACCACAGATGACTGTAACGTCCATGACCAGGGCCGGTTTACCAAAACCTTGTAGAATCATAACAAAAATAAATATCATACCAATGATATTTATGTATATTGCTGGCTTACCATGCCGTATGAAGTAAGAGTAATAACCTAGACCCAGAGCACAATGCTCCGTGCAATTTATTCATACTGCCGGCTTACAACACCAGGGATAGCAAAGGATAGCATCCCAAATCTTTATAGCACAAAACTCCACACATATGATCATCATACACTGGCGATTTAACGTCCAAAGCCAGGCCGGGTTAACAAAACACCAGATGTTATCAAATAAAGATCGAAGCATCATGGCCTGAATCAAATTTCAACCATATATCAATATGGCACAAACATAAATCACCAAAAAGATTCAAAGGCAAAAGAAAACAGAAGATGAAGGCATGCAAAGTCTGCCAAGCCTCAACCTGAAGTGCTATTCAAGGGTTGCACAGCCACTCAGTTTCTCCTTAATTCAAACCTGTAAGCTGGGCCTCACATGACCAATCATTGTTTTAACTTTGACAAGATCAGGGTCTTTAAAAGATTAACTATCAGGAGTACGGTGAGTCATTCCAGGATTACCTGGTTGGAGTGGCAAGCATACAAAGGCAGGATAACCCGGATTTTTGGTGAATACACCTGGCATCCAAGCCTATTACAAGGGACAGTAAAGCTTTTTTTCATTTAACAAGAAGCCCCCAAGTAATATTTCGATCCAGGCGTACAAGCCGGACTAGTAGGGTAGTCATAGCTATGTTGAATGAGCAAGAAGCCCCCAAGTATTTGTAATCAAGGCGTACAAGCCATATCAAAAGGGTAATCACAGCTATGCTCAATAAGCAGGAAGCCCCCAAGTGACCTTATGAAGTGACAATAAAGACTCAGATGCTCAGAAATGAAACGATAGAGGCCCCGAATCATCAGGGATGCCGGCTTTATTATACTAATCATAATATATACATTGCTGAAGATATGTACGTCACAAGAGCCGGTGGCTCAGGTGTAATAAAGCCGAAGATGAGCAATATTCCACGGACGATGGGTCTCCTCCTCCAACATGCGTGAGTCCTTGTGATCTCGAACATCGATAAGGTAGTATGACCCGTTATTCAGATTTTTGTTGACCACAAAGGGTCCTTCCCACGGTGGGGATAAGTTGGGCATGTTAGTTTGATCCTGGATGAGCTGGAGCACCAAATCTCCTTCTTGAAAGGTTCTGGTTTTAACCCGGCGGTTGTGATAACAATGCAGATCTTGCTGGTAAATCGCCGAATGAGCCGCCGTAAGGTCACGCTCTTCATCCAACAGGTCAATAGCATCCTGACGTCCTTTCTCATTATCAGCTTCAACATAAGCCATCACACGAGGCAAGTCGTGACGTATGTCACCAGGTAGATCCACCTCTGCTTCGTAAACCATGAAGAAAGGCGTGTAACCCGTAGATCTGTTGGGGGTGGTATTAATACTCCAAAGCACCGAGGGCAACTCTTCCACCCAACAACCCAATGTCCACTACAAAGGGACCATAAGTCGGGGTTTGATACCTTTCAATATTTCTTGATTAGATCTTTCAGCTTGACCATTAGACTGGGGTTGAGCCAGTGATGATACATCAAGCCGAATATGCTCTTGTTGACAGAACTCTTTCATTGCACCCTTAGACACATTAGTACCATTATCAGTAATGATACTATGAGGGTATCCAAAACGAAAGATCGCCTTTTTGAGGAATTGAACCATTGTGGCTGCATCGCATTTGCTGACCGACTCAGCTTCAACCCACTTTGTAAACTTGTCAATAGCTACCAGGAGATGAGTCCTTTTATACTTGGACCTTTTAAAAGGCCCAACCATATCCAGTCCCTAGACTACAAACGACCAAGTAATTGGAATCATCCTCAATTCTTGAGCTGGCGCATGAGCTTGTCTTGAAAATTTCTGACAACCATCACACTTACTGACCAAATCTTCTGCATCAGCATGAGTCGTCAGCCCGTAAAACCCATGGAAAAAAGCTTTAGCAAAGAGAGATTTAGAGTCGGCGTGATGACCGCAATCTCCTTCATGAATCTCCCTTAGAATTTCATAGCCCTCCTCAGGAGAAATGCATCATTGAAACACTCCTTTAACACTGCATCTGTGGAGCTCACCATTGACAATAGTCGTTGACTTAGACCTCTGGGTTATTTTACTGGCCAAGGTTTCATCCTCAGGTAACTCGCCTCGAGTCATATAAGCCAAATATGGAACAATCCAATCAGGGATAACATGGAGAGCTGCCACCAACTGTGCCTCCGGGTCAGGAACTGCCAAGTCCTCCTCCGTATGCAACTTAACTGATGGGTTATGCAGAACATCAAGGAAAAAATTAGGGGGTACCGGCTTACGCTGAGACCCCAGCCGGCTTAAAGCATCAACAACTTCATTTTCCCTGCGATCAACATGCTCCACTTGATAACCTTTGAAATGACCAGCAATAGCATCAACCTCTCGGTGATAAGCCGCCATGAGTGAATCCTTTGAATCCCAAGTTCCTGACACTTGCCGAGCCACCAAATATGAGTCACCAAAGCACCTTACCTGGCTTAGATTCATCTCTTTAGCCATCCGAGGGCCATATTTAGCTGCATTGTTAGTACAAGAGAACATCAACCTTAAAACATAACAAAATTTATCACCTCATGGGGAAGTCAATATAAGTCCAGCCCCCGAGCCTTCCAATTGCCTGGAACCATCAAAATGAATAGTCCAATGTGTATTATCCGGCTTATCCTCAGGCATCTACAACTCTATCCAATCATTAATGAAATCCACAAGTGCCTGAGAGTTTATAGCCGTCTGAGGCACGCACTTCAAGCCATGGGGTCCAAGCTCAGTGGCACACTTAGCTACCCGACCTGTGGCTTCTCTGTTTTGAATAATATCCCCCAAGGGAGCAGAACTAACAACAGTGATGGGATGACCAAGGAAATATTGCTTCAACTTGCGACTGGCCATGAACACACCGTAAACCAATTTCTGCCAATGTGGGTATCTCTGCTTAGACTCAATAAGCACCTCACTGACATAATAAACCGGCCTTTGAACCGGATATTCCGTGCCTGACTCCTTCCTTTCAAACACAACTGCCACACTAACCACTCTGTTATTTGCAGCCACATATAAAAGAAAGGACTCCTTTTCAATAGGAGCTGCAAGAACTAGCAGCTCACCCAACTGTCTCTTAAGCGCCTCAGACGCCTCATTAGCAACATCGCTCCACACAAAGTCATCTGTCTTATTCATCATTTGATACAAAGGGATAGCCTTCTCTCCCAGGCGGCTTATAAACCGGCTTAAAGCCTCAATACGACCCGCCAAATGCTGGACGTCACTGATACATGCCGGCTTAGCCAAAGAAGTGATAGCCTTGATTTTCTCTGGGTTAGCTTCGATGCCCCTCTCAGAAACAAAGAAAAACCCAACAACTTGCCTGCTAGCATGCCAAAGACACACTTGGCCGGGTTAAGCATCATTATAGACTTGGAGATTGTCAAAGGTCTCTTGCACATCATCTATCAAGGCCTTCTTCTTCATTGATTTCACAACAATATCATCCACATAAGTGTGCACATTGCACCCAATCTGACCATGAAGGCAATTTTGAACACACCGTTGGTAAGTCGCCTGGGCACTCTTGAGTCCAAAAGGCATAGACACATAGCAGAAGGCTCCAAAGGGAGTAACGAAAGTTGTCTTCTCCTGGTCCTTAACTGCCATCTTCATCTGATGATAACCAGAATAAGCATCCAAAAAGCTCAAACGCTCACAACCCGCCGTGGCATCAATAATCTTATCAATACGAAGGAGAGCAAAAGGATCAGCCGGACATGCCTTATTAAGGTCTGTATAGTCCACACACATACGCCAAGTTCCATATTTCTTAAGTACCATCACCAGGTTAGCCAACCACTCTGGATGAAAAAATTCAATGATGAACCCTGCCGCTAAGAGCCGGGCCACCTCTTCACCAATTGCCTTGCGCCTCTCTTCATTAACGATAGAGAAACTTCTTGACCGACTTAAACTTTGAATCCACATGAAGGGTGTGCTCAGCGAGTTCCCTTGGTACACCTGGCATGTCAGAAGGTTTCCATGCAAAGATGTCCCGGTTCTCAGTGATGAACTCGATGAGCGCGCTGTCCTATTTCGGATCCATATTAGCACTGATACTGAACTAGTTGGACGAGTCGCCAAGAACAAAGTCAACCATCTTAGTGTCATCTGCCGATTTAAACTTCAACAGGGGGTCATTTTTTGTAGTTGGCTTCTTCAAAGGTGTCATATCCGCCGACTCAACATTATCTTTATAAAACTTCAACTCCTTAGTGGCACAGGCCGATTCAGCATACGTGGCATCACCTTCTTCACAGTCCAAAGCAATCTTCCTATTACCATGCACCATGATGGTGCCCTTATGACCCGGCATTTTAAGCTGCAAGTAAATATAACACGGTCATGCCATAAACTTGGCGTAAGCCAGCCATCCAAACAAAGCATCGTACGGGCTTTTGATATTTACCACCTCAAAGGTCAATTTCTCAGCTCTGGAATCATGGTCATCTCCAAAAGCTACCTCTTGTGTTATCTTACCCACTAGATATGTCGACTTACCAGGCACCACCCCATGGAAAGCAGTAGAAGATGTCTTAAGATCTTTGTCAATCAAATTCATACGATGAGAAGTCTCATACTAAAGCATATTGATATTGCTGCCCCCATCCATGAGCACCTTCATAAGATTATACCCTACTACCTGTGGAGCAACTACCAATGCCAACTGACCTGGATTATCAACCCGGTGCGGGTGATCCTCACGGCTCCATACAATAGGCTGCTCAGACCAGCTCAAATAATGGGGCACCGCCGTCTCAACAGAGTTCACTGCCCGCTTATGGATTTTCTAATCTCGCTTGCACAGGCTTGTGGTGAACACATGATATTGACCACTATTCAGCTGCTTTGGATTGCTGTGATAACCAAACTGCTACTGTTGATTCCCTTGGTCAGATTGCTGATTAAAACCACTTTGATTACCTTGGCCTTGAAAGCCAGAGCTTGAGCCGTCGCCTCCAAAACCAGGTCCATGAGAGCCAAAACCTGAACCGCCGTGCGGGCCATGTATGTTCTGGAAAAAAATAGAATTTCTATACTCCCTCATGATGAAACAATCTTTCCACAAATGACCAGCTGGCTTATCCTGGGTTCCGTGCTTCGGACAAGGATGATTCATCATCGCCCCAAGGTTGAATTTCGGCCCTCCAAACCGGGGCGCTTGTGTTTTCACCTTACGACGCTGATTATTACTGTGCGTGTTGGTATTAGCCATGAAGTCTAAACCGCCATCCGCTTGACGTTTACCATTACCACCTTGACCCATTGTGTTATGCTGTCCCTTAGCGTAGCCACTCTTCTTCCCCTTCCCAGTCTTTTCCTCATCAGACTCATGATCTTTAGTGCTATCAGAGTTGGCATACATGATGAGAGCCACCATGAGCTCCCCCATATCATTGCAATTACGCTTAAGCTGCACCAATTTCTGCTTAAGGGGAAGGAAATGACAATTCTTTTCTAACATCAGGACTGCTGAACCGGTGTTGATACTATTTGATGAGTGTATAACTGCTGAGATCCGATGCACCCAATTGGTTGTTGACTCGCCTTCACCCTGGACACAAGAACCCAAATGCAGAATAGGCTGCTTGCATGTGTCTTTAAATTTTTGAATAAATCACCTTTTCAACTCTGCCCATGATCCAGTGGGGTTAGCAGGCAGCCCTTTCAACCAATTATGAGCCGACCTATCCAACATCATGGTGAAATACTTGGCACATGCAGCATCCTTGACATCCAGCATCTCCATAGCTATCTCATAATGTCAATCCAAGCCTCTGGGGTTGATCCGCCGTGTAGTTAGGCAACTTGCAAGGGCCCTTGAAAACCTTAGGCAAGCGCTCATTGCGTAGAGCCGACACTAAACATGGCACACTGAAGGTACTAGAGGTCACTCCTGCCTCCACGGACACTGACGGATAAACTGGAGATTGTTGTTGAGCCGCCAACTAAGCCGCCAGCTCCGCCTCACGTCGCGCTCTGCCCTGGTCCACTAAAGTTTGAGCATCATTAGCAGCACGCGGCGGGTCAGGCCTACGAGGCTGATTGCGGTGCTGCTCACTGCTTCACACGGCCGGTTCATCAATGTGCCTGCTATAACTCCGGCTTAGACAGGGTGTTGAATGGATATGATTGCGACTATATGAATAAGTCGCCTGTTGAGCCACAACCGTCTGAAGAAGTCCTCCGGCTCTCCGTATTTCCATCGCCGCTGGCAACTCATCCTGAACAGGGAGAGCCGCCAGTTGAGTAGACGCAGCTATCATGTTATCCAATGGATAAGAAAAATGGCCCAGGGGCATCGGAACGTGCTGAAGAGGGGTCAAATTCAAACATGGGGGGTCTGTAGTACGAGGTTGAACCGGCTCTCCAGCCGCCGGCGCCTCAGTGGCCCGATCCACATCAGGCGGGTTACTGGTTCCTGCCCCAGGCGTGTTGAAAAGGTTCCTCGCATAGTAAACTGGGGGTAACCGACTCACATGCCTTCTATTAAAGATAGCATTTGATGCGTCCTGGTCCAAGCTCAAGCGAAAGCTCTCTGCCTAAAGCCGTTCTTCCTTCCTCTGCAAGGCTACTCGCTCCATTGCCATCCGGGTGTTCTCCATGTTTAGATCCTCCTTGGATTGGGCTATCTCATCACGTAACTTTGCAACATTCGTGTTATGTTGAGTTTGGTTCGCCGGGTTTACCTCAGCCGTTAACAATGTTGCCAGGGCATCCAATAGGTCAGAGAAAACTTGAGCCGGCGGGAGCACAGGACCTCCTGCCCTAGCTGGCGTCGCCATTGCTGATTCGGAGATCATTGCTGCTGCAGTCGAAGAATTCTGCCACGCCTATGTACCGACCATGAAGATCGCAACCCGGTTTGGTGACTCGTAGGGGTCCGGAATACTGTCACCATCGGAACAACCCCCAAGCCCACCATTCTGAACCTGATAGATGGAATTGGTCTCGCCGGTTGAGGACTCGTCACCTGAGTATACAACCGTCTCACCACCGGATTCAGCTCCTCCTTCCAGCTCCGCTCCTTGAATAAAGCCAACAAAGACATGCTTCGGGGCAACTCGAACGTTGGCGGGTCGAGCGTGTTGAGCCGTCTCGACGATGTCGGTACAGGTGTCCGGCTCAGCCTCCGACTCACCAATCTTTCCAATAAAAACATGAATTCCGCCAAAGGGGACCCGGTACCCGTACTCGATAGAACTGGCTCGGGGCCCCAGCCTGTGCCATTGATGTAGATCTTGCCTTGATGACTCTTGGTCATCCGGCCCACATCATATCCCTTGAGCCCTGCGATGCTGCCCTTCAAGAACTCGAAACCACCGTGCGCTGGCCCCATGGTGGGCGCCAATTATTGTGGAATTGCCACGACATATGCCCTAGCATGAGGACTTAGGTGTGGAGCCATCACTACGAGGTTAGCTTGAAGGGGTTAAAACGGGACAAGGGTGTCACATCCTAGCTAGGCAGGCATTAGAGTGTTGCATCATGTTTACTCTTCATCAGAAACTTGAAATGGGGATCTGTGAAACCCTCAGAATCATTTTGAAAATGACCCAAATAAAAATTTCTCCAAAAGGGTCCAAGAAAATGCTCATGTTGCTCTCTGAAAATATTGGACAGAGATAAAAATCAAACCAATATTTTTAGTGGCTCATGGACATTTATTTTGGGCATTTGGAATTAATGCATAAATATTTGCATTGGAAATATATTAATTATATATATTAATATATGCCCAAATATTATGCCAATTATAAAAGAGCTCTGGAATAATATATATAGCTCCTGCAAAAATTGGCATAAGTTAAATAAATGATTTAATATATTATTTAAATCAAAACAAATGTCAGAAATTAAAAAAACAGAAAATTTATAACAGGAGGAGCTTACCTGGGCTCCTCCACTGTGCGGCCCAGCCAGCTGGCTGGCCCAGCCAGCAGCCGGCCCAGCCCACCTCCCTCCTCTGTCGTCTTCGTCTCGACAGAGGGAGGGGAGTGTGGCCGGCGCGCGCGCGCGCCACCGCGCCACGCCACCTGCTCGCCTGCCCTCCCCTCCTCGCTCGATGCCCTGGACGACGCCACGCCTCTCCCCCTGCTCTCTCTCACTCTCCCTCAGTTCCTCCCTCCTCTCCCTCGCTCTCTCTCCCACACGGCCGAACACCACCGTCGCCGCCGTTCGCCGTAGCAGCCATCTCCGGCCACCCCTCGCTCCCCCGACTAGCTCAGAAGCTCCGCCACAACCCCCTCTTCCTCCCCACCGCTCCACAGCTCCCCGGAAGCCCTGCATCGCCGCCACGTCGCCGTTCCCCTCTTCGGACTCCGACCATCGTCGCCGTCGAATTCGTCGTCTCCAACGCGTCCCCGAGCCCGCTTCGACGCCCACTGCAACCGCGGTGAGCTACGCCACCGTTTCCCCCTCTTCTCCCCCTCGTTCCCCCACCGTAGCCTCCTCCCCACCACGGCCGAACCTCCGCCGTCGCCGAGCTCGCCGTCGACGCAGCTCCGGTGACCATTTGGTCACCCCGGCGAGTCCAATGAGTTCGCAAGACCCCGTAGAGCATCCCTAGCGCCTCGCTTCGCTCGACTTCGAGCTCCAACCCCGTTCCCGTGCACGACCGAACCCCGGCGGCCGCAGCTGAGCTCGCCGCCGTCGACTCCGGCCACCCCGACCCCAACGGACTCCGCCAAGAGCTGCGGGTTGTCCTCAGCTCCACTCCGGTGGTCTCCGCGGTCCATTTGGTGGCCGCAATGGCCAAAACCACTTCCGCCGCCACGTCGGGCTCACCGGCGACTAAACGCCGGCAGCCGACTTTGACTTTGACCACGGGTGGGCCCTGGTTGACTCCCCTGAGTCAATGACAGGTGGGGCCCAGCCCTGTTAATTAAACAGGATTAGTTTTAATTAGATTTTAATTAAAATAATCACCCTGACATGCGGGACCCACTGTCAGGTTTGACCCAGACCTGTTCCGTTGACCTGCTGACGTCACACTGACGTCAGGCTGACGCAGTAATTGATTTTCTGGATTTAAATTAAATCAGGAAATTCCAGAATATTATTTAAACTTCAAAAATTCATAACTTTTATTCTGTAACTCCAAATTGGACAAATTATATATGAAAAATGATCAGAAAAATCCAATCTATCCATCTGTACTATTTTCACGCATGATCAAACAAGTTAAATTGATGTTTTAAGCAGAACAAGAAAAGGCACTTTAAAAGGCCATATTTGAATTTGGAATTTGAATCTTTGATTCAAATTTGTTCAAACCCCTCTGGCTATGGTTGCATTAGCCCAACACACTCATATTGCCATGTTTCATGCATGCATCATATTGTTGCACATTGTTTGGTGATGCTTGTGTATCGCTGTCCTTTGCGACAGGTTCTGTCCCCGAGGAGTACCGTGATTACCCTAACGAAGAACCGTATCCGTGCATCGAACCATCAGGCAAGCAACCAACCATTTGATCATATCGATACAATCCCATGTTCTCGCTCCTGCTCTCTTTTACTGCATTAAGACAACGCGATTCAAACTGCTGTGTGCTACGGTAGCTGAACCCATTTCCTCTGCATGACCTGTCATTGCCACAGTAACTAGATGAAACCCACTAGCATGTGTAGGAATTGATTGAGCCCTATGTATGTGTTGTTCCTACCTTGCTATGCCTGCTATGCTTAGAGTCGTGTCAGGTCTGGTTCATCTGGGTGATGGGCTAGAGTGAAATGATTATGTCGGTAATGAGAGTGGTGTGGTGAACACGATTTGGTAAAGGTATCGATGAGAGGCCATGTAGGAGTACATGGTGGGTTGTTTCATTGAAGCCGACCTTAAGCACTGAGATCTGTATGTGTGAATTAAGAATCAGCTACTACCATACATTGGGCCCTGAAATATGACCCCGCTCGACTTCTTATTCACCCTAGCTCTCTGTCCAGGAGTTGCAAGTAGTTTCTGGTGTTTGTAGCCTACTGGAGGCCGTGGACAACGCGCTGACCGTAGGGGTGGGCTGTGATGCGGTAGGTACGTGGCACGGTGTACCGAATACCCGTTAGGTATCTCGGGAACCCTGTTCACATCGTTCGGGGCCGTATGGGAAACCTCGGCCGGACTCCCTGCGGATGGAACCTGAATAGGCGATAAACCTGGACTAGAGGCTTAAGTGTTTAGGTAGGTCGTGGTCTACACCCACGTCGGCTTTCGCTTGAAGTCTGCCGAGCACATGTCGTGTGCAGACGCTAAGTGGTGGAAACATGTATGAAGAAGTACACCCCTGCAGGGTTAACATGATCTATTCGAATAGCCGCGTCCGCGGTAAAGGACTACTTGGTTGCCTATACAGTTCATAGACAAGTAAATGGAAACCACTAAAAGCCTCAAGATAAGTGTGAGTGCCGAGGATGGCTCTTCCGTAGGATGACGGAGGCGGATCCTCGGTAGTGTATTGAAGTGGTGAGTAGTGGACTCGTGTGCGCAAAACCATTTCAAGTTGGAGTATCGTAGGATAGTCTAGCCAAGAGTCAAAGCTGGCTTGCTGCAATAACTCCACCAACCCTTCTTGATAATATGCATGTATGTAGGATCTGATGTAAGTCTTGCTGAGTACCTTTGTACTCATGTTGCTATAATTTACATTTTTACAGAAGACGCTGCAACCCCTTCTGATGGGTTTTATGTAGACGTTGACATCAACGAGTAGGCTAAAGGCCCAGGTGGTGACCCTGAGCTTGTGATGGACCACGTAGTATAGCTAGGTTTTCCAAGCCTCTTTTATTTTACTAGTTGTCTGTACCCAGACAATGTACTTCCGCTGCTGGCTTGTATGACTGTATGACTTGTATGTTGGGTCGTGAGACCCGTACCTTTGTGAATGTTATGTATGGCTCCCTGAGCCTTAAATAAAGTACTTGTGTCATAGAGTCATGTTGTGATGCTTCGTTGTATTTGCACATATCGAGCATATTGTGTGTATGATTGAAATGCTTGGTATGTGTGGGATCTGACTATCTAGTTGTTTATCTTTAGTAGCCTCTCTTACCGGGAAATGTCTCCTAGTGTTACCGCTGAGCCATGGTAGCTTGCTACTGCTCTGGAACACTTAGGCTGGCCGGCATGTGTCCTTCTTCGTTCCTGTGTCTGTCCCTTCGGGGAAATGTCACGCTTTGAGTACCGGAGTCCTGTTAGCCCGCTACAGCCCGGTTTACCGGAGTCCTGCTAGCCCAGTGCTACAGCCCGGACCCACTTGCTGATGACCGACACGCTCGAAGCTGGGTCATGGATGCCTGTCCCTGTAAGTCTGTGCCACTTTGGGTTTACGACTAGTCATGTCAGCCCGGGCTCCTTATCATATGGATGCTAGCGACACTATCATATACGTGAGCCAAAAGGCGCAAACGGTCCCGGGAAAAGGTAAGACGACACCCGTGGGGATACCGTGCGTGAGGCCGCAAAGTGATATGAGGTGTTACCAGCTAGATCGATGTGACATCGAGTCGGGGTCCTGACAGCGTTGGCATCAGAGTCGGACTGCCTGTAGGTTCTCCAAGCCAAACTGGTCGATGTAGAGTCTAGAAATTCTTTAGTTATATGTAGGGGAATTGTTTGTGGGATGGAACGTAAGGCTCTTTTTACTCCTCTATCTTATGACATTCTGATCTGAGTCAGTCCATTCTTCCACCGGGGGTTAAGGAATTAGGATCTGTTCTCTCTATCAGGATCACGAGTTACTAATCAGTAGTACCTTATAAGTTTGATGGATACAAGCCTAGTTCAGTTCTACTACCACATTATGTTGCCAACATGGTTTTAGAACTTTGATATGGTGATGTTGAGTGTGTACGAAATCCTTTGTCAAATGTCTCAAAATCCTTTTTGAGCATTTACAGCTGTTATGCTGCCGAAATTTTGCTAGAAATTCTAATGCCTTTGCATTATGATTGTGCTTTCAGATGGCCACTCGCGACCTCAATCAAGTGGTTCGCCTGACTCGATGCCTAGATGTACCCGGCCATACTGCCAAGTTGGTCAGGGTAATGACTGAGGCTGGATACCGCTGGTATCCTGAGTACACGGTCGAAGAGCAATTTCGGGACTTTAATCAAAGCCAGTATCTATGCACTGTCAGGATATTTCCATCTTATCCTGGATCCACCGAGCCCCTTCACTGCTCCTATGGACTCGGGGTTACTATTCAGATGGCTGTGCAGGACGCCGCCTACTCTATGATGACCATCATGCGAGTCAGATCTGGTCTATTTCGGGACTCTGATTTCCGGTATATGCCAGGATCACTTCCGGGAGCACAAGGATATCTCCAGGCTATCTATGCTGACTCCACTCAGGAGGATTCACGGACTCGCACCACTGCTGAGATGCTCGAGGATAAGGACCGTGAAAATCGGGCCTTGAGGTTAGAGCTCTTCAATACCCGTGCTGACCACTGGGCCACTTTGACTCGGTTCGCACCGGCGGTGCAAGCTGGATATTCAGATATGCGCGATCTCTATCCTGTGAGATCTGCTCTGCCAGACGTGATGGTTTGGCGTGATGTAGGAGGCATCACCCCACCTCGCGGTCCCCGCAGGCCACCGTTTGTTGGTCCAAGGCCTCATCCTAGCCCCTATGGTCCACAAGCTCCGCGAGACCGTCTGTTTCCGGATGAACATGTTGAGCTTCCAGGCTATGGAGGTGACTTCTACGAGGACTACTACGGATCGGTCTGAGTTAATGGTAGTATCACTAGTTCGCACTAGCTGTGTCGTCTATCGTCCTGCGTGACTCGTGGGATATGATCTAGTTTGTACTCTTTCCGGAGGTGTAGAAAAATAATGTATAGGAGCTTGGAATGCCTCCGATGAGATGTAATCCTCTTTTCACCGTATTAGTACTTTGTTTGGTCTTGTACTAAACCCTGTATGGTGTGTATGACGATGGAATAAAAGAAGCAGTTTCTGTATCTGCCATGTCATACGGATGATCATCTTGCATTCCGAGTTATTCCTTACATTATGTATCCTATGTCGGAATTTTATCATTCTGACTAAATCATTGTCTTGTTTACCTAGGATGGTCAACACGCGCGCTAACCCTGCTTCCCAAGAGCAGGCCGAAGGCAGTGAAGCCAGGGATGCAAATCTGCCTCATCCTCCTTCACTAGCCGAGGTTATGATGGAAGCTGAGAAAAACAAGCGGGAGACAAACCGTTTGTTGGAGCGTATTGAACAGAATACAGCACACCATCAGAGGGCTAACGTGGTGTCACTCAGTGATTTTATCAAATTGCATCCACCCACGTTCCACCACTCCGTCGAGCCTCTCGACGCTGATGACTGGCTTCGCAGTATCTCTCACAAGCTGTGTTCCGCGCTGGTAGCGGAGGCTGACAAGGTCACCTTTGCTGCATATCATCTTGAAGGCCCTGCCAGTCTATGGTGGGAGAATTATGGAGCTATGCGCCCAGCGGGCCATGTCACTACTTGGGCTGAGTTCAGCGAGGCTTTCCGTGAACATCACATTCCGGAGGGTCTCATGGACCGTAAACGTGAGGAATTCTGCAATTTCACCCAAGGCCGACTTTCTGTGGATGTCTATAGCAGGGAGTTTGGTAATCTCGCGCGATATGCAACTGAGGAAGTGTCTACTGACGCCAAGAAGCAAGCAAGATTCCGTAAGGGCCTTAGTCCTGAGCTTCGCCGCGACCTCCGTCTGCATGAGTGCACATCTTTTTCGAAACTTGTCAACAAAGCCATCAGTGCTGAAACTGGTCAGACTGACTATGATGCAACACGCAAGCATGGCCGTGACATGGGTTCCTCATCCGGTGCTGGTCCTCAGAAGCGCCGCGTGTGGGTACCCAACACCGCCCTGCCACCCAGGTTCACACCGAGGCCATCCTTCCAGGCGCCTCGCCCTGTTCAACAGTCTGCACCGACCAAGCCCTATGGGGGTCCAACCAATAATGCTCCTCCACGTACCAGTTCCGTGACCTGTTTCAAGTGTGGGGAATCTGGCCACTATATGCGTGAGTGTCCCCAGACCAACCCCAATCAATCTGCTAAAGCTCTTGGCCGTGGCAAGCCGACAGGGAAAGTGTTTCATGCTAAACCGGTCACCGCTTCACGTGGCCATGTTAACTGTATCTCTACCGAAGAAGCCCAAGAGGATCCCAACGTCGTTCTCGGTACGCTTCTTGTTAATTGCCACCCGGCATCTGTTCTTTTCGATACAGGAGCCTCTCATTCTTTTATATCTGAAAACTATGCTCGCTTGCATAACGTCGCATTCGGTGATATGCCAACCTCTATGGTAATTCAAACTCCGGGATCCAAATGGCAAACTTCTAGAGTAAGCCATGGAAATGAAATCCAAGTCGACAGGCTTGTTTTCCTCGCATCTTTGATAGCCCTTAAATCTTCAGATATTAATATCATTTTGGGTATGGACTGGATGTCAGCTCATCAAGCCAAAATTGATTGTTTCTCTAGGACTGTTCAACTCACCCATCCTTCGGGGAAGATAGTCAATGTCTTGACCCGAATAGCCAAGCGACAATTATATTCTCTTAACGCCAGCCCTTTGCCAGACCTTGAGGACGTGCCGGTAGTCCGTGACTTCCCGGATGTCTTTCCAGAGGAATTGCCAGGTGTTCCACCTGACAGGGATGTTGAGTTCGTAATCGACCTCATCCCCGGAACCGTTCCGATTGCTAGAAGACCCTATAAGATGGCACCCCTAGAACTAGCTGAGCTTAAGAAGCAACTCGATGAATCCTTGAAAAAGGGTTTCATCCGCCCTAGCTCATCTCCGTGGGCTTGCGCCGTCCTGTTTGTCAAGAAGAAGGATGGTACGGACCGGATGGTTGTAGATTACCGACCTGTCAATTTGGTCACAATCAAAAACAAATATCCACTTCCCAGGATCAACGATCTGTATGATCAGCTCGCTGGATCCTCAGTCTTCTCCAAGATGGATTTGAGGTTGGGCTACCATCAAATCAAAATCAGAAACGGGGACATTCCTAAAACGGCCTTTGTTACTCGTTATGGCCAATACGAGTACACCGTCATGTCCTTCGGTTTAACCAACGCTCCAGCCACTTTTTCTCGGTTAATGAACTCAATCTTCATGGAGTATTTGGATAAATTCGTCGTGGTTTATCTCGATGACATACTCATCTACTCCAAGAACGAGGAAGAACATGCCGAACATTTAAGGCTAGTGTTGAAGAAACTTCGAGAGCATCGCCTTTATGCCAAATTTTCAAAATGTGAATTCTGGTTGTCAGAAGTGACCTATCTGGGTCATGTAATATCTGGTAAAGGTATTGCTGTTAACCCTGAGCGAGTTCAAGCCGTCCTTGATTGGACTCCACCCGAATCGGTCAAGCAAGTTCGGAGTTTTCTAGGCTTAGCGAGCTATTGCCGTCGCTTTGTCGAGAACTTTTCCAAAGTTGCTAAACCTCTAACCGAACTCCTCAAGAAAGATAAGAAGTTTGAATGGACTCCACAATGTGAGCACAGCTTTCAGGAACTGAAAAGACGCCTGACCTCTGCTCCCGTACTGGTACCGCCAGACTTCTCCAAGGACTTTGTTATCTACTGCGACGCCTCGCGACAAGGACTAGGTTGCATTCTTATGCAAGATCGACACGTAATTGCTTACGCTTCACGGCAATTGCACCCACATGAGGAGAATTATCCTACTCATGATCTAGAGCTTGCAGCCGTAGTCTATGCACTTAAGACCTGGCGACATTACCTCCTTGGTAATCGTTGCGAAATATTCACTGATCACCAAAGCCTGAAGTACATCTTCACCCAACCGGATCTGAATCTCAGGCAGAGACGTTGGGTTGAATTGATCACAGACTTCGACTTAGGAATAACCTATACCCCAGGGAAAGCCAACATCATGGCCGATGCGCTAAGTCGTAAATCTTATTGTAACAACCTGATGTTACAACAAAGTCAACCGCTTCTCCATGAGGAATTTCGGAAGCTTAACCTTCACATTGTACCTCAAGGTTTTCTTTCCACCTTGGTGGCAAAACCTACTCCTACGGATCAAATCATCGCTGCCCAAAAGCGAGATAAGGGAATATCTAAAATCAAAGAGAACATTGCTAGCGGAGGTGCTAGTTGTTTCTCCACAGATGATCATGGTGTTGTGTACTTTGAGAACCGTCTAGTGGTTCCCAAGAACCAGCATCTACGGCAGTTGATCCTTAAGGAGGCTCATGAATCTCCTCTCACCATTCATCCCGGTAGTACTAAGATGTATCAGGACCTACGCCAGAGGTTCTGGTGGACTAGGATGAAGAGAGAAATTGCTCAGTATATTGCTAATTGCGACGTTTGTCGTCGTGTAAAAGCAGAGCATCAACGGCCTGCTGGCACCCTTCAACCCTTAGCTATTCCTGAATGGAAATGGGATAAAATTGGTATGGATTTCATTACCGGTTTTCCCAGGACCAAGAGAGGGAATAATGCTATTTTTGTCGTGGTCGATCGTCTTTCCAAAGTAGCTCATTTCTTACCTGTTCGTGAGAGTATAACCGCTAGTCAGTTGGCAGATCTGTACATCTCCCGAATAGTGTCTCTCCATGGTGTTCCTTTGGAAATTAACGCGGATCGAGGAAGTCTTTTCACCTCTCGATTTTGGGAAAGTTTCCAAAATGCTATGGGAACCCGTCTCTCCTTTAGCACCGCCTTCCACCCTCAGTCGAGTGGTCAAGTGGAACGCGTCAACCAAATTCTAGAAGACATGCTTCGAGCCTCCGTTATCTCTTTCGGAATGGACTGGGAGAAGTGCCTTCCATTTGCCGAATTCGCTTACAACAACAGCTATCAATCTAGCTTGGGTAAAGCCCCTTTTGAAGTTCTCTATGGACGACAATGTCGAACACCCCTTAACTGGTCAGAGACCGGGGAAAGACAATTCTTTGGCCCGGATATGATTCAGGAAGCAGAAGAACAAGTTCGTATCGTTCGTGAAAAGTTGAAAAGAGCCCAATCTCGTCAAAAGAGTCAATATGACCGAAAACATAAGGCTATGACCTTCGAGGTTGACGAGAAGGCTTATCTTCGGGTCACCCCTCTGAAGGGAACCCATCGTTTCGGTATCAAAGGCAAATTGGCTCCTCGTTACATTGGACCTTTTCGCATTCTTGCCAAACGAGGAGAAGTTGCCTACCAGTTGGAACTACCTCCGCACCTCTCCAGAGTTCACGATGTCTTCCACGTTTCTCAACTCAGGCGTTGCTTTTCGGATCCTATCCGTGGAGTGGACCACGAAACGCTTGATCTCCAAGATAATCTTACATATCGAGAGTACCCCATTCGTATCCTCGATCAAGCCGAACGTACCACGCGACGCCAGAATATCAAGTTTCTCAAAGTTCAATGGTCGCACCATGCTGAGGATGAAGCAACTTGGGAAAGGGAGGATCGTCTTCGACTCGAGTATCCCGCCTTCTTCCCGGAGGAACCCAAATCTCGGGACGAGATTCTTTTGAGTGGGGGTGAGTTGTCACATCCTAGCTAGGCAGGCATTAGAGTGTTGCATCATGTTTACTCTTCATCAGAAACTTGAAATGGGGATCTGTGAAACCCTCAGAATCATTTTGAAAATGACCCAAATAAAAATTTCTCCAAAAGGGTCCAAGAAAATGCTCATGTTGCTCTCTGAAAATATTGGACAGAGATAAAAATCAAACCAATATTTTTAGTGGCTCATGGACATTTATTTTGGGCATTTGGAATTAATGCATAAATATTTGCATTGGAAATATATTAATTATATATATTAATATATGCCCAAATATTATGCCAATTATAAAAGAGCTCTGGAATAATATATATAGCTCCTGCAAAAATTGGCATAAGTTAAATAAATGATTTAATATATTTTTTAAATCAAAACAAATGTCAGAAATTAAAAAAACAGAAAATTTATAACAGGAGGAGCTTACCTGGGCTCCTCCACTGTGCGGCCCAGCCAGCTGGCTGGCCCAGCCAGCAGCCGGCCCAGCCCACCTCCCTCCTCTGTCGTCTTCGTCCCGACAGAGGGAGGGGAGTGTGGCCGGCGCGCGCGCGCGCCACCGCGCCACGCCACCTGCTCGCCTGCTTGCCTGCCCTCCCCTCCTCGCTCGATGCCCTGGACGACGCCACGCCTCTCCCCCTGCTCTCTCTCACTCTTCCCCGGCTCTCCTCTCCTCTCCCTCGCTCTCTCTCTCACACGGCCGAACACCATCGTCGCCGCCGTTCGCCACAGCAGCCGTCTCCGGCCACCCCTCGCTCCCCCGACTAGCTCAGAAGCTCCGCCTCGACTCCCTCTTCCTCCCCACCGCTCCACAGCTCCCCGGAAGCCCTGCATCGCCGCCACGTCGCCGTTCCCCTCTTCGGGCTCCGACCATCGTCGCCGTCGAATTCGTCGTCTCCAGCGCGTCCCCGAGCCCGCTTCGACGCCCACTGCAACCGCGGTGAGCTACGCCACCGTTTCCCCCTCTTCTCCCCCTCGTTCCCCCACCGTAGCCTCCTCCCCACCACGGCCGAACCTCCGCCGTCGCCGAGCTCGCCGTCGACGCAGCTCCGGTGACCATTTGGTCACCCCGGCGAGTCCAACGAGTTCGCAAGACCCCGTAGAGCATTCCTAGCGCCTCGCTTCGCTCGACTTCGAGCTCCAACCCCGTTCCCGTGCACGACCGAACCCCGGCGGCCGCAGCCGAGCTCGCCGCCGTCGACTCCGGCCACCCCGACCCCAACGGACTCCGCCAAGAGCTGCGGGTTGTCCTCAGCTCCACTCCGGTGGTCTCCGCGGTCCATTTGGTGGCCGAAATGACCAAAACCACTTCCGCCGCCGCGTCGGGCTCGCCGGCGACTAAACGCCGGCAGCCGACTTTGACTTTGACCACGGGTGGGCCCTGGTTGACTCCCCTGAGTCAATGACAGGTGGGGCCCAGCCCTGTTAATTAAACAGGATTAGTTTTAATTAAATTTTAATTAAAATAATCACCCTGACATGCGGGACCCACTGTCAGGTTTGACCCAGACCTGTTCCGTTGACCTGCTGACGTCACACTGACGTCAGGCTGACGCAGTAATTGATTTTCTGGATTTAAATTAAATCAGGAAATTCCAGAATATTATTTAAACTTCAAAAATTCATAACTTTTATTCTGTAACTCCAAATTGGACAAATTATATATGAAAAATGATCAGAAAAATCCAATCTATCCATCTGTACTATTTTCATGCATGATCAAACAAGTTAAATTGATGTTTTAAGCAGAACAAGAAAAGGCACTTTAAAAGGCCATATTTGAATTTGGAATTTGAATCTTTGATTCAAATTTGTTCAAACCCCTCTGGCTTTAGTTGCATTAGCCCAACACACTCATATTGCCATGTTTCATGCATGCATCATATTGTTGCACATTGTTTGGTGATGCTTGTGTATCGCTGTCCTTTGCGACAGGTTCTGTCCCCGAGGAGTACCGTGATTACCCTAACGAAGAACCGTATCCGTGCATCGAACCATCAGGCAAGCAACCAACCATTTGATCATATCGATACAATCCCATGTTCTCGCTCCTGCTCTCTTTTACTGCATTAAGACAACGCGATTCAAACTGTTGTGTGCTACGGTAGCTGAACCCATTTCCTCTGCATGACCTGTCATTGCCACAATAACTAGATGAAACCCACTAGCATGTGTAGGAATTGATTGAGCCCTATGTATGTGTTGTTCCTACCTTGCTATGCCTGCTATGCTTAGAGTCGTGTCAGGTCTGGTTCATCTGGGTGATGGGCTAGAGTGAAATGATTATGTCGGTAATGAGAGTGGTGTGGTGAACACGATTTGGTAAAGGTATCGATGAGAGGCCATGTAGGAGTACATGGTGGTTTGTTTCATTGAAGCCGACCTTAAGCACTGAGATCTGTATGTGTGAATTAAGAATCAGCTACTACCATACATTGGGCCCTGAAATATGACCCCGCTCGACTTCTTATTCACCCTAGCTCTCTGTCCAGGAGTTGCAAGTAGTTTCTGGTGTTTGTAGCCTACTGGAGGCCGTGGACAGCGCTGACCATAGGGGTGGGCTGTGATGCGGTAGGTACGTGGCACGGTGTACCGAATACCCGTTAGGTATCTCGGGAACCCTGTTCACATCGTTCGGGGCCGTAT
This sequence comes from Triticum aestivum, assembly GCF_018294505.1. Classification (NCBI taxonomy): domain Eukaryota; kingdom Viridiplantae; phylum Streptophyta; class Magnoliopsida; order Poales; family Poaceae; genus Triticum; species Triticum aestivum. The sequence continues at coordinate 360,447,833 of NC_057813.1, read as the reverse complement.
GGGAAACCTCGGCCGGACTCCCTGCGGATGGAACCTGAATAGGCGATAAACCTGGACTAGAGGCTTAAGTGTTTAGGTAGGTCGTGGTCTACACCCACGTCGGCTTTCGCTTGAAGTCTGCCGAGCACATGTCGTGTGCAGACGCTAAGTGGTGGAAACATGTTTGAAGAAGTACACCCCTGCAGGGTTAACATGATCTATTCGAATAGCCGCGTCCGCGGTAAAGGACTACTTGGTTGCCTATACAGTTCATAGACAAGTAAATGGAAACCACTAAAAGCCTCAAGATAAGTGTGAGTGCCGAGGATGGCTCTTCCGTAGGATGACGGAGGCGGATCCTCGGTAGTGTATTGAAGTGGTGAGTAGTGGACTCGTGTGCGCAAAACCATTTCAAGTTGGAGTATCGTAGGATAGTCTAGCCAAGAGTCAAAGCTGGCTTGCTGCAATAACTCCACCAACCCTTCTTGATAATATGCATGTATGTAGGATCTGATGTAAGTCTTGCTGAGTACCTTTGTACTCATGTTGCTATAATTTACATTTTTACAGAAGACGCTGCAACCCCTTCTGATGGGTTTTATGTAGACGTTGACATCAACGAGTAGGCTAAAGGCCCAGGTGGTGACCCTGAGCTTGTGATGGACCACGTAGTATAGCTAGGTTTTCCAAGCCTCTTTTATTTTACTAGTTGTCTGTACCCAGACAATGTACTTCCGCTGCTGGCTTGTATGACTGTATGACTTGTATGTTGGGTCGTGAGACCCGTACCTTTGTGAATGTTATGTATGGCTCCCTGAGCCTTAAATAAAGTACTTGTGTCATAGAGTCATGTTGTGATGCTTCGTTGTATTTGCACATATCGAGCATATTGTGTGTATGATTGAAATGCTTGGTATGTGTGGGATCTGACTATCTAGTTGTTTATCTTTAGTAGCCTCTCTTACCGGGAAATGTCTCCTAGTGTTACCGCTGAGCCATGGTAGCTTGCTACTGCTCTGGAACACTTAGGCTGGCCGGCATGTGTCCTTCTTCGTTCCTGTGTCTGTCCCTTCGGGGAAATGTCACGCTTTGAGTACCGGAGTCCTGTTAGCCCGCTACAGCCCGGTTTACCGGAGTCCTGCTAGCCCAGTGCTACAGCCCGGACCCACTTGCTGATGAGCGACACGTTCGAAGCTGGGTCATGGATGCCTGTTCCTATAAGTCTGTGCCACTTTGGGTTTACGACTAGTCATGTCAGCCCGGGCTCCTTATCATATGGATGCTAGCGACACTATCATATACGTGAGCCAAAAGGCGCAAACGGTCCCGGGAAAAGGTAAGACGACACCCGTGGGGATACCGTGCGTGAGGCCGCAAAGTGATATGAGGTGTTACCAGCTAGATCGATGTGACATCGAGTCGGGGTCCTGACAAAGGGACACAGAGAATTTACCCAGGTTCGGCCCCTCGCAACGAGGTAAAGGCCTACTCCTGCTTTAGGTTGTCTTGCTTGGGTTACGATTACCAGGGAGCGAATACGCTTGACATAGTTCTCGACTTGTTGTTTCTTGCCCTAAACCGCCACGGGATCACCCCTTTATATACACAGGCTGATGCCCGATGGCTTACAGAGTCTCGGCCGGCTCGTACACAATGTGTCCGGCTTGGTGACAGAACTACACTTTCCTTAACATACAAGTTAAACATATGGCGGTTGACGCCCGTGGGCCTCAAGTCTCCTCCGGGTCTTGGGCCTTCAGTAAGCTTACTTTATGAACCGCCATCTTTAATACCTTCTTGGGCCTTCTCATTATGAACCGCTAGTGGTATGACCCGGCCCCTCCTGGGCGGGTCATACCCAATAGTCATATCCTCCCGAGCTAATATAGGGGTTAGCTTGGTCTACTTTAGCTTAAGAGATGGCGGATTTTGGTGGCAATGCAACAATTACTTCGACATCAGATCAGCAGTTAAAGTAATTTCCAACAGCCGAAGGGATATTTTGTGCCTGTTGGATATAAAGATCATTTGGGTAAGGAGTATAAGTTGCTTATATGCTTCTTTGTTCAGGAAGTGTTGCATACTTCTATGAGTTGAGGCGACACATCAAAGAAGTACTACTACTAGTAGTACTCACCTGACTGAGCACCAGGCAGACAAGCTTGTGTCATGTTGGCGCCGTGTGCAGCCCACACATTAACCAAAATATCACGCCTCCTTCTTAGCCTCCATGTTTTAAAGTTCTCAATCTCAAGGCCACGGAGTTATGTGAATCTATGATAGATCCAATAGGATGGTTGAGAACACTACAATTCGTAGCTACAGATGCGTGTGTGAGAGAGGACGAGTGTGTGTGTGCACCTCTTCTCTTTGTTACAACATACTAAAAGCAGTGTATGTGGGTGGCATCGACCTAGATAGCTAGAGATGGTGCGTGCGAGAAGTCCCAAGAGACTAGGTGTGTGCATGGGAAAGAGGGAGAGAGATGATATTTGTTGATGTAATGCATGTGAAAAAAATACTAGTCAATAGTTTGCCACGAGGCTATTCCTAGCGAACGCCCCAATAATCGTAAGATATGTATCCGACGGTGCCAGTTATTGCACGTACACAACAGTAGAAAAAGAAGTGTCATGGCATATTACAAAAATGCCACACCACGCCCCTCCCCTACCCACGAAACTGCCACTCAAGTGTCGCAACTGCCATGGTCTACTCCTATGTGCAATCTTCATTTTTTAAAGGGATCTACAATAAAAGGCCGACTTTAGGCGCATGGTAGGCAGGGGAGCTTGGCCTGTCGGTTTGCTGCTACTCACATGTTGTCGAACATAAGTGATGTACCAAGCCAATGCGTGTTGCTTCGGTGAGCGGCGGGCCAGACATAGTGTCTGTTCATGCTAAGCGGCGGACCGACTGTGTGTTGATGCTACTGCTTATATGCGGTCGCACGTGTTAGTGACACACCAAGACGATGAGCATCCCTTCGGTGAGCGACGGGCCGCACAGACCGTGTGTTGGGTTGATGCGAGCACGACGGGTTGTAAGTTTACCGCCTAACTTAATTTTGCAAGGGGTAACACTTGGTTTGCCTCCTTAATGGCATTGGCCGCTAGAAATCCTCATTACTTACGTTTCACAGATGCATACGTGGGCCTGCATTCTCAGAGGCTATCTTTGCGGAGCCAGACACCCACAACCCCTCATAGCAAAAAATGAGTAGCCCGCTGCTGGCTATCTCTATAATTAGTTTAGAAATTCTCAATTTCATGTGTGACGTGATATTATCCGTTCATTGATGTTGATCCAAAGGTCTAAGTGCCTCGGAATGGCTGGGATTCGCGTCTACAGTAACCTCATTGTACCCAGCAGTGTCTACGTTCTTCTTGAAGCATCAGCCCATCAGTGTGATCGATCCATGCAAGAAGCTCGCAAACAACACCTCCACATGTGCCATGTGGCTTCAATGAGCTCCCCCATCATTTTATTTAAAAATATATTGACTGAAAAAGAGAGACATCTCCCAAAACAAAAACTTCCTAGTATTTTGTTTCCTACTTGCTTTGCATTTACAAAGGGCAAGTATAATAAGTCGCAATCAGCAGGATATAATGATTAAACAATCATATTTGTGTTGGGTTGGATGAGAGAGAAGATGAGAGAGAAGGGAAGCGGGTTGTAGATTAACAGCCGGCTATAGCACAGTCTGTAAGATGCATTGTGACAGTATACAGTGGGCCATGCATTAATAAGGTAGTAATGCTTAGCAACTAGCTATACTATACACGTTGGCTATTAGGTTGACTATATATGACATGGCAACTCGATATAGCTGGTTGTTGGCTATACTATTAACCATGCTCAAAGTACTAGTGCCATGTCATCTAACAAGTCTTTCAACATGCGTCAAATTATCACGAGGGCTAACTCTCCTTAGAGAAATGTGCCCCACCGCGTACCCGTGCCTGTGTGTGTGTGACGGAGGCAGTGTGTGCGTGCGTGCACCTCTTCTCTTCATACCTATCCTCCATGGCTCCACCTAGCCCTCTTTTCATACGACTCGATGATTCCATTGCTCTATCAGCCGCAAGATTCGATCGCGTACAACACGTGGGTGTGTTAGAGATAGAGAGGGAGATGGTGTGTCCGACATGCTTCTATACATATGTTTATGTCAAAGAGAGGCCTGAATACATAGTATATGTATGTGGAGGGGGCGATATACGAGAAGAGAGGGGGAGGGATCGTTTACACAACATATCGTTACAACCCAAATAGAGGGAAGAACTTTACGAGCATACAAGTGCTAGGAAAGAGGGGGTGCATATTGGAAGATGATGTGAGAGGCCAACTACTCGAAGATAATGAAGCAGTTCAAGTGCGAGATCGATAATTAAAGAGAGGGGAATATAACGTGCATGGGCGCGCTTGTCTCATCGATAGACAAAGCAAAGGCATGGATGATGAGACGGAGAGGGGCAATTAATGTGTGTGTGGTAGGCGTTCCTATGTAGAGAGGTCAGGGTTTGGTCGATGTGTACATGGGCAAAGAGGGGGAGACTTAACTAGAGATATAGATCAAACGTTTTGTGTGGGGAAATAGCAAGAGACCTGGCCGCACATAGAGGGAAATCCATTGGTGCACATGCATGCATGTGTCAGAGATAAAGAACACCTAGAGTGATGAAGACAACTAGGGAGAGGTGTGTGTGTAGTGGGGGGTGCAGCTAGGTTGTGACACTATACGAGTACAAGATGGATAACAACAGACGGGGCAATGGTGCCCGCGTGCCTCAGAGTTAGGGAGGGAGGCATGGATGGTCAGAGGAGGGGAGGGACTATGTGTGTCGTAGGCAGGCCTACCTAGCTAGAGGGGTATATCAACCAGTGTGTGCTGGAAAGATGGAGACATAGGGAGATCGTGGGAGACCAACCTAAAGAACAATAACGTGTGCGTGCTATGTAGAGGATGCAGAGTGGCGGGGAGTGTGTGTGTGTGTGTGTGTGTGTGTGTGCGTGTGTGTGTGTGTGCATATATGCATGCACAATAGGTAAGTTATTGGTATCCACGAAGGGAGGAGGAGTGTGTGTGCATGTAAAAGACTCATAGAGATGATAATCAATATAAAAGTGGATTCAAATATTTGAATAAGAGATCATGATGTTTGTAACTCATGCATGCATGAATATAATGCAGATATGCCTGGTGTGGTTTTGAATCAAACGTGCTATATACTATATTCACATCGAATAAGGCCAAATCGGTTTGAATTTGAGATACCGATGGCAGTCATCGTCTGACCACATGACATCTTCGCATGGACATAACTATTTGAATTTGAGATAACGTGTGGCTTTCAAAGCTAACATCTAAATGTTGTGTGTGTGGGCAGGGGCGGATGCATTGCTATGTGTGATAAACACATTATACACATGAAAATAGGGTTTAGATTATCCCGAACATATCACTACCTAGACCAATGTACTGTGATTTGAATTCAACATAAAATTGATACAAATATTTGAATTGGAGATCGTATGTACATGTAGTTCATATTTAAATATGGTTACTACTATATGCACGTTTTCTATTATAAAGATAATATTTAAATGATGGTATAACTTGACAATAATCATATTCAAATAGGGAAATTTGATTCAAATTTAGTCCATATGGTAGACAACAATATATATATTCATAGGGTGGAGAAAAATGTTCATATAGGATGGAAGATCAAAATGTAGGACTACATCTGTAAACCACAAGATCATTTAACGATATATTCGAATTCAACATAACGAGGATTCAAACATTGAATTTCGAGATCCTGGCTTTTGTAATCATATAAGAAGGGACATGACTTTTTCTTGTGGTGGGAATTGATTTGTTTTTCTTGTTGTTGAGGGAAGTGCGAATGGATTTTGTACTGTACAGGCTAATCTTGTTCTCCCGATTGTTTTGCATTTTTCTTGTAGTTTTTCCATGGCATTTATAGCAATATAGTAAAAGGGGACATGACTCTCTTGTGTCTTGTATGAATTGTCTTTTCTTTACACGTTAAGTTTGTTCTGCCGAACATGGAATCCACGCCTTGTTATCCCGAAATTTTCAAGCTAGAGTATCTTTTGTCTATTCTACTGCAAAACTCCCGCCTCTTCAACCCGCGCTGTGCCTTGTTATCCCGAAATTTCGACGCGCGCGAAAACTCCCTCCTCGTCCGAAATCGGTCCCGCAGTCCTAACACTCGAAATCCCCCTTCTACGCCTCAGCAGGAAATGCCGCCTCGACGTCGCATGGTCAAAACCAGTGGGGGTATGTTTGTAACTTACCCCACATTTCGTACAAGCGCATCCTTAAGCCATGGCTCCCTCCTACCTTCCCCTTTGTTCCCCCCCATTCATACACTGAGCCGCCAAAACCCGTGTGTCGGTGCAACAAACATTCATGTTTGTTGCCCGGACTTATACACAGGCGTGCTGGCATCACGTGTCCGGCACCAACATACAAAGCAAGGCCAAGCCAGAATAACTACTTTTTGTGAGATCAAGGAGCGTGTCGGATTAAGGGATCCGCAAACCCTCACTACAAAAAAAAGACACATCTGTGACATTTTGGGCCGAACGAAAAAAATTTCTGTCATACATATGACACTTCTATGACGAGAATTGTGACAAAACCCGGTATCATCATAGATGTGGTGGGCTCCTACTTCTATGACAAAAAATCATGACAGAAAATGGGCTTTTCGTCCTGGGCGGCCGGATACGCAGCTGCATGTCATTCTTTGGGCCGTCCATGACAGAAAAAACCATGGTAGAAGTGAGGGGGAGGAAAATTTCAGGGAGTTGTCGTTTACGGTGGGAGGTCAGGGGCGGAGCGATGCGCGTTTCTCTCGTACGTACGCGCATGTGTGCGAGGTGTTGTCTCTAACTGAACCCGAGCGAGGCGTTGGGCTCTAACTGAACCCGAGCGATTGCACTGCAGGCTACACGTTACTGAACCCGAGCGATCAATCGATGGCTGTTAACTGAACCTGATGGAGCGATTCCTTCACTACTGCTGCTAACTGAAGCCGATCGATTGGATGAACAGTGAGTGTTGTGGGGGGGTTTGGATGAACAGTGAGGCTGGATGCTGGATGAACAGGAGCCCGTGGAGGCTAGAGGAGGTCGATGGTAGCCCGTGGAGGCTGGAGGAGGTCGACGGAGGAGGTCCCGTTTTGTGGTACGCCACACCCCTCCCGATGAACATGACCACCATTTCGACCGTAGGAGGTCCGTTTCATCCGTTTTGCAGTACGCCACACCCCTCCCGATCAACAGGACCCCCGTTTCAACCGTAGGAGGTCCGTTTCCTCCGTTTTGCGGTACGCCACACCCCTCCCGATCAACAGGACCCTCGTTTCGACCGTAGGAGGTCCATTTCCTATGTTTTGCAGTATGCCAGGCCCCTCCCGATCAACAGGACCCCGTTTCGAACGTGGCCGGTCGAACACAAGGCCGTTTCGTTCGTTGTGCGGTACGCCAGGCCTCGTTTCCATCGCCTGTTCCGTCCAAGCCCTCCCGATGAACACGACTACGCATTCCGTTCTGACCCAGCCGGTTGGCTCCCACGCGTTCCGTTGCCTCCCGATGAACACGACGCATTCCGTTGCCTCCCCATGAACACGACGACGATCCTGTTTCTCCGTTCTGACCCAGCCATGTACGTATGCGCGAGTAGGCATTCGAGACCCTGCTCGTATGTACGTACGTGGCCGTATTTTCTTTCTTGCACCCTCGCCGTTGTACGTACGTGTACATGCTACGTGCGCGCCTCTACTACGACACGTGTGCGCCTCTACTATGACACGTGCGCGCCTCTACATCGACCAGTATGTACGTACACGTTCGCGACCAGAATGACAACATTACGTACGCTTCAACCAGGTGGGTCCCGACTGTCAGGCACTTCCTTGCCTGCGAAGATGTAGTTGGTGGGTCCCACCAGTCAGGGGGGCGAATCATTTTTTTTGCTCGAACGCACTTCCTTGCGTGCGAAGATGTAGCTGGTGGGTCCCAGCAGTCAGGGGGGCGAATCGTTTTTTTCGAACGCACTTCCTTGCGTGCGAAGATGTAGCTGGTGGGTCCCAGCAGACAGGGGGAAACGTTTTTTCGTGAAATATGGTGGCCCGTCCGGTGGGTCCCCGCTGTCAGGTGGAGGAATAATTATTTTGCGTGTAATAAGGAGGAACTTCCTTGTTGCGGCCGTGGACCCATCTGTCAGCCTCTCCACGTACAGTCCACGTCCGATGGAAGCCATTCCTTGAACACGTTGACCACGCTGCGCTGAGAGCACCAGGGCGGTGGAAGACGGCGAGGCCTAGGAAGGGGACGACGCGGAGCCGGGGAAGACGTGGCAGTGGATGCCCACGCGTAGAGGAGTATGAGGGTTCACTCATTCGGCTACGGTGTGAGGCTGTCGTCGCCGCAGAATAACAGGGGGTGTGGGTGTGTAGAGGGATGGCCTAGCAGCGATGGGAGTCGTAGGGGGCGGTGAGGCCTCCGCGGCATCACAGCTGGCCACGGGCAGCAGGAGCAGGCGGCCCGACCGGTGCTGCTTTGGGCGGCTGGAGCAAGAAGACCAGAGGTTGAAGAAGCACTACGGCCGTTGGATGGACATCGTACGGTCACTTGAGCTAGAATCGTTCATATATTGACTAAAGTTGACAAAGGCTTCCGTCCCTGTCAACTTAGTAGGCCCACAAGTCAGCCTCCCACCAAGCTTGGTCCCAGCTAGCAGGGGGGTATTCATTTTTTTGTGCGTAATATGGAGGCACTTCTGGTGGGTCCGAGCTGACAGCGGGGGGAACATTTTTTTCGCGAAATACGATGGCCCGACCTGTTGGTCCCAGCAGTCAGGGGGAAACATTTTTTTGCAAAATACTAGTGGCCCGTCCAGTGGGTCCCAGATGTCAGGTGGAGGAATAATTATTTTCCGCGTAATAAGGAGGCACTTCCTTGCGGCTGCCGTGGACCCAACTGTCAGCCTCTCCATGTACAGTACTCTTCCGATGGAAGTCGGTTGTTGACCACACTGACCACGTCGCGCCGAGAGCACCACGACGGTGTATGACGGCGAGGCCTAGGAAGGGGACAACACGGAGCCGAGGAAGACATGGCAGTGGAAGCCCGCGCGGAGAGGAGTACGAGGGTTCACCGGTCCCGCTGCGGTGTGAGGCTGCCGTCGCTGCAGAATAACAGGGGGTGTGGGTGAGTAGAGGGATGCCCTGGCCAGCGGTGGGAGTAGTAGGGGGCGCTGATGTCACATCCCTGGTCCTGTTATGCACTAGGCTAGACCTCAGGTGTGCATCATGTTTAAATTCAAATGAAATTTGAATTGAGGAATTTTCAAAAGCCTCAGGAAACCTCTAAAAATAACCAACATTTAAATCTTCTCAAATGTGTCCAAGAAAATGTTCCTGTTATTCCATGGAAATATTGGTAAGAGGTAAAATTTAAACCAATATTTTTGGAGTCACAGAGATGATTATTTTGGCCATTTGAATTAATCCAATAACTATTTGCTTTGGATTTATATTTAATATATATTAAATATGACTCCAATAATTCTGGAAGTTTGTGAGTGGCTTTGTATATATTTTAGCATGCCACATAAAAATCTACAGAATTTATTTAAATGATTTAGTTGCTAAACTAAATCAAAACAAACTACAGATAATAGAAAAAAAGTAAAAGAGAGAGAGCAGAAGGACTTACCTGGCGCCACTTACCTGGCCCAACACTGTGCAGCCAGCAGCGGCCCAGCCCACCTCCTCCCCCTTGTCATCTTCCTCCCCTCGCACCGAAGCAGCTCGGTGGCGAGCGCCGATTCCGCCTCGGCCACCTCCTGCTTCCACCGAGGCGTTCCCGAGCCTCCCCCTCATGCCACCACGATGCCCCGACCCCCTGGAACCCCTCGACCTCTCCCATCGTCTCCCCCCTTTCTTTGGCTCCCTCTCTCCTCCACCGAGCGGAGCCCCGTCGCCACCGACGCCGTTCGCCGCGGCCACCACCACCCTCTCGCCTCCCCGACGCCTCCCAGAGCTCCGCAGTGCCTCCCTCTACCTCCTCAACGAGCCACGAGGCCCCAGACGTGCCGCAACACCGCCCTCGATGTCTTCTTCAACCTCGGGACCGCCGGCCATCTTCGTCAAATTCGTCGGCTCCGGTGCCTCCCCGAGCTCCCCGAGGCCACCGTCGCAACCCCTGTGAGCTCCACTCCGTTTCCCCTCCTTCATTTTGCTCGTTCCCGTGCTGTAGCACCCCCGGCCACATTCCCGAGGACTGCCGTCCGCCATGGCCGCGTAGCTCTCCTGACCCGAGCCCCTCTGCTCGAACCCGTGGCACCAGCGCGCTTCTAGTGGCCCGCGGATGCCGTCTGGACCATCAGTTTCTCTCCTAGCGCGCCGCAGCCCAACCCCGCACATGGCCGAACTCCGGCCGCCGCCGCGGGCTCCACTCCGGCGAACCCCGGCCACCCCCGCACCTCCCGTTGGTCCCCCTAGATGCGCACGGGCGCGGGCTATCTCCTGGTGCCCTTGGCGCGTCGATCCGATGCCCCTAGCGCAAGTCCGGCGTCCCCCGCCGTGCTCTGTGGTCGTCGCCGGCTACACTCCGGCGAGAGCTGATGTGGCCGGTCATTAGGGCCTAACCACCCCCCCGCTAACCCAGGCCTTGGCCACTGACTGTGGGCCCCACGCCCTTAACTAACCACGGTTAACCCCCTGTTTAGTTTAAGTTAACCACAGTGGCCCCACGCGTCGGAATTGACCTAGCTGACGTGGCCGTTGACCGATCCCACCTGTCAGTGAGTTAAAACCACCCTGAGTCACTGACGTGTGGCCCCCACACGTCAGGTTTGACCAGCAGCAGCGTCTGTTGACCTGCTGACGTCACGGTGACGCACTGATGACGTAGTAAATGTTTCTGGAATTTAAATAATTCTTAAATGAGTTATTATTTCAGAAAATTGTATAAACTTCAATAAATCATAGAAAATTAACCGTAACTCCAAATGAAATAAATTATATATGAAAAATTATCGGAAAAATTCAAGGAATCCATCTGTACCATTTTCATGCATGTTAGAACAACTTATAGCTGCTGTTTAGCACAAATCAATTAAATGGCATTTGAATAAACACATATGGAGTTTGAATTTGAATCTTGTATTCAAACCAACTTCATTTAATCTGTTGCTAGTTGCATTAGCCCAAAACACATTCATTTTGCCATGTCATGATCATGCATCATATTGTGCATTGCATTGATTGTGTTCCCTTCTGTGTTGCCGGTATTTGTCCCCTCTCGATAGACGTGATACCGATGATGTGATCGTTGACACTGATGAAGACTCAATGCTATCTTCAGAAGTGCCAGGAAAGCAAAACCCCCTTGTTCATTCCGATACAATCCCACTCTCTCGCTCCTGCTCTCTTTTACTGCATTAGGACAACAACGATTCATCTGTTACTTGCTGCGGTAGCTGAACCCCTTTATCCTTTGCATGACCTGTCATTCCACATTAAATAGATGAAACCCACTAGCATGAGTAGGAGTTGTTTGAGCCCTGATGTGCCTACTCATTCATGCTTGTTTGTCATGCCTGCTACTGCTTAGAGTTGAGTCAGGTCTGATTCATCGAGGATGAATCAGAGGTGTGTGAACATGTCCTACTATGTGTGAGCTAAGTGTGTGAACACGATTTGGTAAAAGGTGTCGGTGAGAGGCCATGTAGGAGTACATGGTGGGTTGTCTCATTGAAGCCGTCCTTAGGAACTGAGTTCTGTGTTTGTGATCCATGATTCAGCTACTACCATGCATTGGGCCCTGAAATATGACCCCGCTCGACTTCTTATTCACCCTAGTCCTCTGTCCAGGAGTTGCAAGTAGTTTCTGGTGTTTGTAGTATGCTGGAGGCCGTGGACAGCGCTGACCGTAGGGGTGGGCTGTGATGCGGTAGGCACGTGGCCGGGTAAACCGGGCGCCCGTTTGGTGTCACGGAACCCTGTTCACATCGTTTGGGGCTGTGAGCGAAACTCCAGCCGGATCTCCTCATGGATGGAACCCGAATAGGCGATAAACCTGGACTAGAGACTTGAGTGTTTAGGTAGGTCGTGGTCTACACCCACGTCGGCTTTCGCTTGAAGTCTGCCGAGCACATGTCGTGTGCAGACGCTAAGTGGTGGATACATGTATGAAGAAGTACACCCCTGCAGGGTTATCATCATCTATTCGAATAGCCGTGTCCGCGGAAAAGGACTTCTGGGTTGCTTATATCAGTTCATAGACAAGTGAAAGTGGATACTCTAAAATACGCAAGATAAGCGTGAGTGCTATGGATGGCGTTCTCGTAGGGAGACGGGAGCGGATCCATAGTGGTGTATTGATATGGTGAATATGTGGACTCGTGTGCACCACCTCAAAAGAGTTACTTGTAGTCGTAGTTCAGGATAGCCACCGAGTCAAAGCTGGCTTGCTGCAGTTAAACCCCACCACCCCTTTGTTGATAATGATGCATATGTAGTTAGTTCTGATGTAAGTCTTGCTGGGTACATTTGTACTCACGTTTGCCTATTTTATGTTTTTGCAGAGAGACTTCGGTCTCGCTAGTAGTTCCGCATGGACTTCGACGTTTAGCTTGTTACCTCAACTACGATCTTGTGCCCTCGGCAGGATCTGATAGATAGTCAGGCTTCTCAGCCTTTTTCATTTATAGATGTCTGTACTCAGACATGATAGCTTCCGCTTGTGCTTTGATTTGTATGCTCTGATTGTTGGGTCATGAGACCCATGTTTGTAATATCTCGCTCCTCGGAGCCTATTGAATAAATTACTTGAGTCGTAGAGTCATGTTGTGATGCCATGTTGTATTTGCACATATCGAGCATATTGTGTGTATGTTATTGAAATGCTTGGTATGTGTGGGATCTGACCATCTAGTTGTTTATCTTTAGTAGCCTATCTTACGGGGAAATGTCTCCTGGTGTTTCCACCGAGCCATGGTAGCTTGCTACTGCTCCGGAACACTTAGGCTGGCCGGCATGTGTCCTTCTTCGTTCCTGTGTCTGTCCCTTCGGGGAAATGTCACGCGATGAATACCGGAGTCCTGTTAGCCCGCTACAGCCCGGTTCACCGGAGTCCTGCTAGCCCAGTGCTACAGCCTGGATTCACTCGCTGATGACCGACACGTTCGATGCTGGGTCATGGATGCCTGTCCCTGTAAGTCTGTGCCACTTTGGGTTTACGACTAGCCATGTCAGCCCGGGCTCCTTACCATATGGATGCTAGCGACACTGTCATATACGTGTGCCAAAAGGCGCAAACGGTCCCGGGCAAAGGTAAGGTGACACCCGTGGGAATACCGTGTGTGAGGCCGCAAAGTGATATGAGGTGTTACATGCTAGATCGATGTGGCATTGAGTCGGGGTCCTGACAGCGTTGGTATCAGAGCTTGACTGCCTGTAGGATTACCAAGCCAAACTGGTCGAAGTTGAGTCTAGAAATTCTTTAGTTATATAAGGGAATTGATTGTGGGATGGAATGTAAGGCTCTTTTTACTCCTTACACCTTATGCCTTCTGATCTGAGTCATCATCATCTCTTCTACGGGGATTAAGAACTAGGCTATCTCTTCTTTCTATTAGGATCGCGTGTTACTAATCCGTAGACTTATAAGATTTTTGGACTTAAGCCTCTGTTCAGTTTTTACTGCTTCCGTATGTTAATTGTTGATCTCGAAACCATGATATTGTGCTTCTGAGTGGTTATGCCACCATTTTTGTGAATGTCTCAAATCTTTTCTAAGCATTTACAGCCGTTATGCTGTCCGAGTCATCCCAGGTTTCTAAGTAGTCTGATGCATTTGCAAATCCCTTCCTCCCGTTCCAATGTTCCATGGGCCAGATTAGCCACACTAATCAGTGAGTTGAGGTACTCCGTTACCTTGACATATATGTTGGAGATATTATTATGACCCTAGGTGTCTTAGGGGATCATCTAGTAATTTAGCCATGATTTGTGTTCCCAGTGTGATGATTCTGGCCATCATTCTCGAAAGCATCCCGTGATGCCATTTAGTAGTAGGTATTCTATCCCTGGGTTTTGAACCCGAGATTCACCCTACTTGCTTCATGTTGATAGTTTTGCTCGTTCCTTTAGGTTATTAGTAACCTTTGCATTAGTCCTCGATGTTCATGGTATTCCTTTCTTCCAAATACTATGAACCGCTTATGGCAGATGTTCCTCGCTGATCGAAAGATCACAATCAGAGTGCTCTCGATGGGTTCTCGATTCTACATTGTGACTCTGCCAGTTCTACCTTTCTGCATGGGTTATCCGGAAGAAGTATGTGGAATTCGTTCGACATGCTAAATCATGCATCCACAACTCAGAAAATCGTATGTTCCTTTGAGTTGTCCCTCTTTAGTTGTCTTCTGACCCTCGTCTATCAACTGATAGTCAAGAGTATGCGTGCATTCGTTCGTCGATGCCTATTACCCTTGTGGTCCGCCAAGCCATTCTATTTCAGAACGAATAGGAGAAACAAACTCCAGTACCTCATCCATATCTAGGATTGGGTCAAAGTAGTTGTATTCCGCAGATCAAATGCCAATCCAGCTTTTGGTTCTGTTCTACCTTGGAGTATTACCATCTTTATATCGGGATTGTTATAGGAATTGCACACCATCCTATGAACTCTTGGTACAGTGATACTTTTTGCCATCATTAGTCATTCCTCGGTCTTCGTGTTGATGCAACCGGAATACCGACAAATGAATTGTGATGTGTGAAATCAATACGCCTAGCAACCTCGTTGCTGGGTAGTTAAAGGACAATAATTTCATTCTTAGCGTGTTGGTTTTGAATCATCATTCTAAGGTTGATCATGCTACCTAGTCCTTGCTCTCGGTGCACTCCTCGGTCGATGAGTTAGGATTATTTCAAATCTTCGCTCTATTGATCATATCGTCTTGCCTCAAAAGGCAAGATTGTTCTCAAGTTTAGTAACATACCGGTGGTTCGTGATTTTCTGAATATCTTCTCGGAAGTATCACCAGGTCGTCACCTGACCGTTATGTTGAGCTCGTGATCAAGTTGGTTTCTTGTGAACCACCCTTCTCCAAGAATCTGTGTTGGATATCCCTGAGCTAGTTGGTTAAGCTAGACAACAACTTGGAGAGTTGGAAGATGGAATCTTGCCCGATTTAGTTCATCTTAAGGGATATCCTGTGTGTGTGTGTGTGTGTGTGTTGAAGAAAGATGATATCTTCATCGATTGGTCCCTATGATCAGTTGCTGGACCTATTGTCTTATCAATCCTTTGATTTGAGTGTGGGCTATCGTCAAATCAAATCAGAACCAACGATATTCGTAATGTTGTCTTACTCGTGGTTTTTCCTCGAGCATACACCATTATATTTTTTTGGCCTGACCAATACTATCACCGTGTTCACATGATGGTGGAAGTCCAGTGATATGGAGATTCCGATGAGTTGTTGTTGAGCCCATTGACAGCATCCTTATCTCCTCCATGATTTTGTTGAACATTAAGCTATTATTGGAAACTTCTATAAGCATTATCTTCATGTTCCATGCTCGAAGCATATGTTTCGATGGAAGAAGTGACTTCCTTTGATTCACGTGCATTTGATGTAAGGTGCCGACGTGAATTCGAGAAGGTTTGTTTTTTGCTCCTCTGGAATCATCCCAAGTCAGTCATGCATGTGCAAAGTATACCATGGTTTGGTAGATTAATTACCTCCACTCCGTATGTATTCCGTAGCACCCCAAGCCACTAATTGATTTGTTCAAGGAGAAGGAGTTCCTTCATAAGAGCTAATCCGGACTTATGAAAGAACTTCGATATCCTCCATGATGGTTCCCAACCAGAACTCGGTAGTGTTTTATTGTAAGACTACCATGTGATCATGTTTGTCTGAGGCAGCGTGTTCACACATGTGTAGCAGAACCAGCTCATGTTTTGGAGCTTGCTATCGTAGTTCATTTCCCAAGAATCTTGCAGCGTTGTCTCGTCGAATTGTGTTGCAAACTTTCATTTTTCTTCCTAGACTCGATGAGTCTGGAATATCCTGACACCAACCAGATCTGAATCTCAGGCAGATATGATGGTTTGGAACATTTCCCAAGAACTATAATATCGGTCCCTCGAAAACCGGTAAAGTGGATGTCGTGGCCAACACACCCAGCCGGAAGACCTGTTATTATAATATCTTGATTGAGGAAGTTGGCCACCTCCCCATAGGGATTTCGTAGGATTTACTCCCTAGTTGCCCCTATGGATTTTGAGATCCCGAAGTCTGACCTTTTACTTGATGTTCTAGATATCAAACCATATCTATGAATGGGTTACGCTAGCACATCAAGGAGAACATTAGAAGCGGAGTGCTAAATGTCTCTCGGTCGATCATCCAGCATTTTGTTTCCTTGGCCTCGCCAAGGTGAAATCTAAGAAAGTGTTATCTTCCTTTGCATCTGCATCCTCCATCATCATTCATCATGGTAGCAAGTTGTGTTGCCAGGATCCTTGACACGGATATTGGTAAAACCTTGATGAATGTGGAAATGCTCAAGTTCTTGAGAGCACGCACAAGCGCTAGGTGTTATCATCGGCACCCACTGGGTTTGCTCTCAGTTCCCTCGGCAATGCAATGATCTTTTCAAACAGTGAATTCACTCTCTATTGTTGGGTTCTTCCCCAGTTACCAGAATCATTCCCAGCATTTGCATTTTGTTCCCAGCTTGCACCGCCAATGTGCCATTCTACCATGGGTCTCTTCCATTTCCGGTGATAAGCAAAATCATCCATTACGTTGTCTTCAACAAGGTAATCCACATCATCCAAGTTTGAGTATGCCATTCTACCGAACCCCTCTAAATGATCGATTATGATTGCCTTAAGCTGGTATAAAGAGTCTCAGTGATCTCTATATCAAAGGTAATTCTTTTTGCCACTTAAGATATTTCTACGAGTCACCATTCCTAAGATGTCTCGATGTGGTTTCATGGCAACTCAACTCCTCGCTACGTTGACAATCGTTTACCACCTTTTTAAGTGTGGAATTGTTGTCCACCTAGTGAACCTTCGTCATCCGTTTCTTTCCACCCCTCTTGATGTGTATCTCGTGTCTCAACCCGAGAGATGGTTCTATGTCTCATTCCGTGAGTTAATCCTGAGTTGTTCGATCTTCGAAAGATGGTGATCGAAACAACGTTCCTATGAAGTGCAACCTGGATCGTGAAGATTGTGCTAGTTTGCGTTCCCCCTTCACCTTACCCTAAGCTTGAATCTCGGGACGAGATTTTTGTTTAGTGGGGGTGAGTTGTCACATCCCTGGTCCTGTTATGCACTAGGCTAGACCTCAGGTGTGCATCATGTTTAAATTCAAATGAAATTTGAATTGAGGAATTTTCAAAAGCCTCAGGAAACCTCTAAAAATAACCAACATTTAAATCTTCTCAAATGTGTCCAAGAAAATGTTCCTGTTATTCCATGGAAATATTGGTAAGAGGTAAAATTTAAACCAATATTTTTGGAGTCACAGAGATGATTATTTTGGCCATTTGAATTAATCCAATAACTATTTGCTTTGGATTTATATTTAATATATATTAAATATGACTCCAATAATTCTGGAAGTTTGTGAGTGGCTTTGTATATATTTTAGCATGCCACATAAAAATCTACAGAATTTATTTAAATGATTTAGTTGCTAAACTAAATCAAAACAAACTACAGATAATAGAAAAAAAGTAAAAGAGAGAGAGCAGAAGGACTTACCTGGCGCCACTTACCTGGCCCAACACTGTGCAGCCAGCAGTGGCCCAGCCCACCTCCTCCCCCTTGTCATCTTCCTCCCCTCGCACCGAAGCAGCTCGGTGGCGAGCGCCGATGCCGCCTCGGCCACCTCCTGCTTCCACCGAGGCGTTCCCGAGCCTCCCCCTCACGCCACCACGATGCCCCGACCCCCTGGAACCCCTCGACCTCTCCCATCGTCTCCCCCCTTTCTTTGGCTCCCTCTCTCCTCCACCGAGCGGAGCCCCGTTGCCACCGACGCCGTTCGCCGCGGCCACCACCACCCTCTCGCCTCCCCGACGCCTCCCAGAGCTCCGCAGTGCCTCCCTCTACCTCCTCAACGAGCCACGAGGCCCCAGACGTGCCGCAACACCGCCCTCGATGTCTTCTTCAACCTCGGGACCGCCGGCCATCTTCGTCAAATTCGTCGGCTCCGGTGCCTCCCCGAGCTCCCCGAGGCCACCGTCGCAACCCCTGTGAGCTCCACTCCGTTTCCCCTCCTTCATTTTGCTCGTTCCCGTGCCGTAGCACCCCCGGCCACATTCCCGAGGACCGCCGTCCGCCATGGCCGCATAGCTCTCCTGACCCGAGCCCCTCTGCTCGAACCCGTGGCACCAGCGCGCTTCTGGTGGCCCGTGGATGCCGTCTGGACCATCAGTTTCTCTCCTAGCGCGCCGCAGCCCAACCCCGCACATGGCCGAACTCCGGCCGCCGCCTCGGGCTCCACTCCGGCGAACCCCGGCCACCCCCGCACCTCCCGTTGGTCCCCCTAGATGCGCACGGGCGCGGGCTACCTCCTGGTGCCCTTGGCGCGTCGATCCGATGCCCCTAGCGCAAGTCCGGCGTCCCCCGCCGTGCTCTGTGGTCGCCGCCGGCTACACTCCGGCGAGAGCTGATGTGGCCGGTCATTAGGGCCTAACCACCCCCCCCCCACTAACCCAGGCCTTGGCCACTGACTATGGGCCCCACGCCCTTAACTAACCACGGTTAACCCCCTGTTTAGTTTAAGTTAACCACAGTGGCCCCACGCGTCGGAATTGACCTAGCTGACGTGGCCGTTGACCGGTCCCACCTGTCAGTGAGTTAAAACCACCCTGAGTCACTGACGTGTGGCCCCCACACGTCAGGTTTGACCAGCAGCAGCGTCTGTTGACCTGCTGACGTCACGGTGACGCACTGATGACGTAGTAAATGTTTCTGGAATTTAAATAATTCTTAAATGAGTTATTATTTCAGAAAATTGTATAAACTTCAATAAATCATAGAAAATTAACCGTAACTCCAAATGAAATAAATTATATATGAAAAATTATCGGAAAAATTCAAGGAATCCATCTGTACCATTTTCATGCATGTTAGAACAACTTATAGCTGCTGTTTAGCACAAATCAATTAAATGGCATTTGAATAAACACATATGGAGTTTGAATTTGAATCTTGTATTCAAACCAACTTCATTTAATCTGTTGCTAGTTGCATTAGCCCAAAACACATTCATTTTGCCATGTCATGATCATGCATCATATTGTGCATTGCATTGATTGTGTCCCCTTCTATGTTGCCGGTATTTGTCCCCTCTCGATAGACGTGATACCGATGATGTGATCGTTGACACTGATGAAGACTCAATGCTATCTTCAGAAGTGCCAGGCAAGCAAAACCCCCTTGTTCATTCCGATACAATCCCACTCTCTCGCTCCTGCTCTCTTTTACTGCATTAGGACAACAACGATTCATCTGTTACTTGCTGCGGTAGCTGAACCCCTTTATCCTTTGCATGACCTGTCATTCCACAGTAAATAGATGAAACCCACTAGCATGAGTAGGAGTTGTTTGAGCCCTGATGTGCCTACTCATTCATGCTTGTTTGTCATGCCTGCTACTGCTTAGAGTTGAGTCAGGTCTGATTCATCGAGGATGAATCAGAGGTGTGTGAACATGTCCTACTATGTGTGAGCTAAGTGTGTGAACACGATTTGGTAAAAGGTGTCGGTGAGAGGCCATGTAGGAGTACATGGTGGGTTGTCTCATTGAAGCCGTCCTTAGGAACTGAGTTCTGTGTTTGTGATCCATGATTCAGCTACTACCATGCATTGGGCCCTGAAATATGACCCCGCTCGACTTCTTATTCACCCTAGTCCTCTGTCCAGGAGTTGCAAGTAGTTTCTGGTGTTTGTAGTATGCTGGAGGCCGTGGACAGCGCTAACCGTAGGGGTGGGCTGTGATGCGGTAGGCACGTGGCCGGGTAAACCGGGCGCCCGTTTGGTGTCACAGAACCCTGTTCACATCGTTTGGGGCTGTGAGCGAAACTCCGGCCGGATCTCCTCATGGATGGAACCCGAATAGGCGATAAACCTGGACTAGAGACTTGAGTGTTTAGGTAGGTCGTGGTCTACACCCACGTCGGCTTTTGCTTGAAGTCTGCCCAGCACATGTCGTGTGCAGACGCTAAGTGGTGGATACATGTATGAAGAAGTACACCCCTGCAGGGTTATCATCATCTATTCGAATAGCCGTGTCCGCGGAAAAGGACTTCTGGGTTTCTTATATCAGTTCATAGACAAGTGAAAGTGGATACTCTAAAATACGCAAGATAAGCGTGAGTGCTATGGATGGCGTTCTCGTAGGGAGACGGGAGCGGATCCATAGTGGTGTATTGATATGGTGAATATGTGGACTCGTGTGCACCACCTCAAAAGAGTTACTTGTAGTCATAGTTCAGGATAGCCACCGAGTCAAAGCTGGCTTGCTGCAGTTAAACCCCACCACCCCTTTGTTGATAATGATGCATATGTAGTTAGTTCTGATGTAAGTCTTGCTGGGTACATTTGTACTCACGTTTGCCTATTTTATGTTTTTGCAGAGAGACTTCGGTCTCGCTAGTAGTTCCGCATGGACTTCGACGTTTAGCTTGTTACCTCAGCTACGATCTTGTGCCCTCGGCAGGATCTGATAGATAGTCAGGCTTCTCAGCCTTTTTCATTTATAGATGTCTGTACTCAGACATGATAGCTTCCGCTTGTGCTTTGATTTGTATGCTCTGATTGTTGGGTCATGAGACCCATGTTTGTAATATCTCGCTCCTCGGAGCCGATTGAATAAATTACTTGAGTCGTAGAGTCATGTTGTGATGCCATGTTGTATTTGCACATATCGAGCATATTGTGTGTATGTTATTGAAATGCTTGGTATGTGTGGGATCTGACCATCTAGTTGTTTATCTTTAGTAGCCTCTCTTACGGGGAAATGTCTCCTGGTGTTTCCACCGAGCCATGGTAGCTTGCTACTGCTCCGGAACACTTAGGCTGGCCGGCATGTGTCCTTCTTCGTTCCTGTGTCTGTCCCTTCGGGGAAATGTCACGCGATGAATACCGGAGTCCTGTTAGCCCGCTACAGCCCGGTTCACCGGAGTCCTGCTAGCCCAGTGCTACAGCCTGGATTCACTCGCTGATGACCGACACGTTCGATGCTGGGTCATGGATGCCTGTCCCTGTAAGTCTGTGCCACTTTGGGTTTACGACTAGCCATGTCAGCCCGGGCTCCTTATCATATGGATGCTAGCGACACTGTCATATACGTGTGCCAAAAGGCGCAAACGGTCCCGGGCAAAGGTAAGGCGACACCCGTGGGAATACCGTGCGTGAGGCCGCAAAGTGATATGAGGTGTTACATGCTAGATCGATGTGGCATTGAGTCGGGGTCCTGACAGCTGAGGCCTGCGCGGCAGCACAACCGGCCACGGGAGGCGAGAGCAGGCGGTCCCGCCGGTGCTGCTTTGGCGGTTGGAGCAAGAAGATCAGAGATTGAAGAAACACGACGGCCGTTGGATTGACATCCAACGGTTACGTCTGCTAGAATCGTTTCTTGATGTAGTATATAATAACTAAAAAAATCTTGCATACGCGTCAACTAAACAGGCCCACTAGTCAGACCACTCCCTCTTTTTTTAATAATTTATATATAGCTCATAGCAACTTCTTATGCAATTTATTGCAGTCGTTTTTTTGGTTGGCCAGGACCAATTTCACATATTTCTGTGGGTTCCAAACTATTTTTAATACCGAAATGTCGAGCCAGATTTAAAGTACTTTGAAGATATATTTGAATTAGGTTAATGCCCAGTGAAATAGGAATCTGAAAATGTGAAAGAAAATCAGAAATTATATAGTAATTGCCAATTTGTCATCTGTTTTTATATTTACAACCCATTTCATATTACTTTCAAGGCATAGAAAAATAAGTAGGCCTGGATTGGGTATTCTTCAGAAAAAATAAAATGGGCTCATTTGCACAAAGATAAAATAGCTGGGCTGGTCACATGGTGAACATAAAATATAAGCCTGGGCTAGACGGACCACAGCCCAGTTCAAACCCTGCTCCATCTCAACAATACCAAACAAAAAAAATACTGCTCGAGTAGCTACGTCCCAGGTGTCAGCCGGTCTTGTGTTGTTCTCTTGTCTATTGACTATATACGCTCACAATGTCATGGGTCCCAGATGTCAGGAAAACACTAGGAGGAAGCATTTTATTTTTCCATACGCTGACATGGTGGGCCCCTACTGTCATCCTCTCCACGTACTTCTGCCGATTCCTGTTGTTTGTTGACCAGTTGACAACGCGAGAGGGTGGCGCCGCGGAGAGCGCACCAGCCGTGGGAGGCGGAAGCAGGCGGCCCCGCCGGCGCTGGTTTGGTTTTGGCGGCTGGAGGAAGACAGGACTGAAGAAACACGACAGACTATAAAAGCAGCAGGAGTACTTAACAACTTAACTGAAACCAGCAGGGGCACTTAACAACCATGAAAGCAGTATGAGTACTTATACAGGTTCAACCGTACAAAGCATGCCTCGAACAGTGCTACTTTGCCTATAGGCTATAGTTAACCAAGGGTGAGGCCGCCAAGCCCTAGGACAAGGCCCAGGCACCACCCCGCGCATCCACAACCTTCTGAAAGCGGCTTTGTCTCGAAACGTGGTCAATAAACAGGATATTCGCTTTAGAGCCATGGAAAAGCATGAATATAATCTTTTGTCCTATTCTCCAAGATGGACGGGCCTTCATTATCTGAGACCACCCACGAATAAGTATCTTTTCGCCTCCAAGGGGAATTGAGTAGGTCGACATAAACATCATGTTGTGACCAAGCGCAAGTCTGACCCGACCATGGTCAGGCATCTGTATAGGAACAATAGAACTCGGCAGTTCCTGTTTCAAGATGATCACAACTGTAAAACTGTGTATAAGCAATAGTTTATGAACAACATATATAACAGAAAACAGCTCGTACCACAAGTTTCTCGACACAGTTGGACCTGTTCAACGAGTGCAGCAGTGGCACACATATCCCACGTGGCCTTCCACCATTGAAACGCCCCACAAGGACCTCAAGACGATCAATAAAGTGATGAACATGTGGATGTCGATCCAGTCAACTTCAGTGCCATTAGTAACAGCCGAGTTATTATAGAGTAATAAACGAGCAGACTGCTTAACTCTGAAAAAACCTACACGTGCCACCAATTATAAGACAATATTAGTTAGAAGTAGCATCTCCCTGAGAGATTCATTGCTACTTCTAAAGTTAAATTGTGATTAGTTAGACAGAATAGGTGGATTAAGAAGTAATCGAGGCAACAAGCAAGAACCAGATACAAAACTAACATGGATGAACAATTGTAATGACGTCGGGGTGGAAGATCGCAGTGAAGATGAGACCAGGTTTTGCTATTTCCATCAACATTTGTGCGCCGACTTTCAGTCTGTAACACTTGAGAAAGTTTATCCAAGTTTGGCCATAAAAAAAGCAGTGATCTTCTTGGTTCATGAACCCAACTCGGAAGCAGTATCCATGGATTGTCTTCACTATGACCATTAAACTAGTGTATTCAGTTATGGCAAGGCCGAGCATCTTGAGTACATGTGTTCTGGCAGAGCAAATAATACACTGCAGGAAAAATAATATGAGAACACAGCATGTTCAAAAAAACCCCACCCTCCCGGATAGAGAAGAGGATTCTAGGAACATACTGTGCACATTTCAAAATGCTGTGGTAGGATGAGAAGGAACAAGTGTGGTGTCTCGCTGTGGGCGCAGAAATCTTTAGGGTACTCACACTTTGGGCACTGCAACTGAAACACACTAGATTCAGTACGAAGAAAAATGCATCAACGGCGGCGGCTGCCATCCTAGGATTACCTGCGACCAAGGGACTTGGATTTATCGAGGATGGATGAAGAATTCGTACCTGGTTCTCCATGAGAAAACCCTATGCAATCGCCGAGCGGGGGTTTTCTCTGAACAAGCAGACGAGGGAGAAGGGGATTCAGGCCCAGTGAAATATTGCCGCTTCGTCCGTCCAGTTTACTGCTAAAGCTGGAAAGGGGGTGAGGGAGTCCTAGATTAGGGGGTGTCCGGATGGCCGGACTAAGACCTTTGGCCGGACTCCCGGACTATGAAGATACAAGATTGAAGACTACGTCCCATGTCCGGATGGGACTTTCCTTGACGTGGATGGCAAGCTTGGCGATACGATATGAAGATCTCCTCCCATTGTAACTGACTCTGTGTAACCCTAGCCCTCTCCGGTGTCTATATAAACCAGAGAGTTTTAGTCCATAGGACGAACAACAATCATACCATAGGCTAGCTTCTAGGGTTTAGCCTCTCTGATCTCGTGGTAGATCAACTCTTGTACTACCCATATCATCAATATTAATCAAGCAGGAGTAGGGTTTTACCTCCATCAAGAGGGCCTGAACCTGGGTAAAAACATCATGTCCCTTGTCTCCTGTTACCATCCGCCAAGACGCACAGTTCGGGACCCCCTACCCGAGATCCGCCGGTTTTGACACCGACATTGGTGCTTTCATTCAGAGTTCCTCTGTGTCGTCGCCTTTAGGCCAGATGGCTTCTTCGCTCGTCAATCGCGACACGGTCCAGGATGAGACTTTTCTCCCCGGACAGATCTTCGTATTTGGCGGCTTCGCACTGCAGGCCAACTCGTTTGGCCATCTGGAGCAGATCGAAAGCTACGCCCCTAGCCGTCAGGTCAGGTTTGGAAGCTTAAACTACACGGCCGACATCCGCGGGGACCTGATCTTCGACGAATTCGAGCCACAACCGGGCGCGCCGCACTGTCACGATGGGCATGATTTAACTCTGCCGCCGGACAATGCCCAGAGCGTCGCTCAGGTGTCCGCTCCGACCATTAGCTTGGAGCCCACTGCGCTAGTCGGGGATGGACGGTTGGACGCCGCCCCGGAAGCTGCAACCTCTACGGCGATAGAGCCGGATACCAGCCTAGTCCTTCGCAAGGCCCGTGACTCCAAGGTGACGGACTCCGCTCCGGACTCTGTAAATCCCGCACCTCTTCTGATCAGGCCTGATTGGGCTCCGGTCATGGAGTTCACCGCCGCGGACGTCTTTCAGCACTCGCCTTTTGGTGATATCCTGAATTCATTAAAGTCTCTCTTTGTCAGGAGAGCCCTGGCCGAACTACGGTCAACACGGTTGGGATGCGGATGACGAAGAAATTCGAAGCCCACCCACCACCCACTTCGTAGCCACTGTCGACGATTTAACCGACATGCTCGACTTTGACTCCGAAGACATCGACGGCATGGACGCCGATGAAGGAGACGATCAAGAACCAGCACCTATAGGGAACTGGAAAGCCACCTCTTCATATGACATATACATGGTGGACACCCCTAAAGCGGGGGATGGCGAGGAAAAAACGGAGGATGATCCCTCCAAGAAGCAACCCATGTGCCGATGTCAACGGCGCTGCTCTAAGTCCCACCAAAGCAAAAAGGCGATTCCGGCACCAGAGATAACAACACGCCGGACAGTGCCGTAGACAACCTCCTCCAGCAGGATTCAATGTAGGAGGACGAAGGAGCCAGCCCTCATGAGAGAGCGGCCGACAGAGAGGTTGAGGACGACAATTATATGCCTCCCTTCGAAGACGAGGCAAGCCTCGACGACGACGAATTCGTCGTGCCAGAGGATCCCATCAAACAAGAGCGTTTCAAACGCAGGCTTGTGGCCACGACAAGCAGCCTCAAGAAGAAACAACAGCAGCTTAGAGCTGACCAAGACTTGCTAGCCGACAGATGGACCGAAGTCTTGGCGGCCGAAGAGTATAAACTAGAACGCCCCTCCAAGAGCTACCCAAAGCGCAGGCTGCTACCCCAACTTGAGGAGGAAGCAAGTAAACCTACATCACCAGCGTACGATGCGCCCGATCGGCCACCCCGTGGCCGCGATAGAGAGGCCTTCAGGCCCTCGACCCAAGCCGCACCCCGGCACCACTCAAAACATACCAGAGTACGGGGAGACGCAACAGACCTGCGAGACATCTTGGAGAATAAGGCAAGGCAAACAAGATCGATCTACGGATCGCATGGGTGCCCCGCTTCACGTGACACTAACCGTCATGCCGGACATAATAAGTACGGCCCGGCCGAATACAACAGACCAAGCTCATCTGAGCTGCATCGTGATATAGCCCAGTACAGGGGCACCGCACACCCACTATGCTTCACAGACGAAGTAATGGATCATCAAATCCCCGAGGGCTTCAAACCTGTAAACATCGAATCATACGATGGCACAACAGATCCTGCGGTATAGATCAAGGATTATCTCCTTCATATCCACATGGCCCGTGGTGATGATCTACATGCCATCAAATACCTCCCGCTCAAGCTTAAAGGACCAGCTCGACATTGGCTCAACAGCCTACCAGCAGAGTCAATTAGTTGTTGGGAGGACCTGGAATCCGCATTCCTTGACAACTTCCAGGGCACTTATGTGCGACCACCAGACGCCGATGACCTAAGCCACATAATCTAGCAGCCAGAAGAATCAGCCAGACAATTCTGGACACGGTTCCTAACCAAGAAAAATCAAATAGTCGACTGTCCGGACGCCAAGGTCCTTGCAGCCTTCAGGCACAACATCCGAGACGAATGGCTTGCCTGGCACCTACAACAGGAAAAGCCCAAATCTACGGCATCCCTCACGACACTCATGACCTGCTTTTGTGCGGGAGAAGACAGCTGGCTAGCTCGTAGCAATAATATAACCAAGAGCCTCGGCAATTCAGAAACCAAGGACAACAATGGCAGGTCACATCGCAACAAGCATAAGCGCCGCATTAACGGCGACAATACTGAAGATACGGCAGTCAGTGCCGGATTCAGAGGCTCTAAACCCGGTCAGCGGAAGAAGCCATTCAAAATAAACCCTCCGGGCCCATCCAGCTTAGACTGGATACTCGATCGCTCGTGCCAGATACACGGCACCACCGAACAGGCAGCCAATCACACCAACAGGGATTGTTGGGTGTTCAAGCAGGTAGGCAAGTTAAGCATCAAAACCAGAGACAAGGGGCTACATAGCGATGATGAGGAGGAGCCTCGGCCGCCGAACAACAAAGGACAGAAGGGATTTCCCCCGCAAGTTCAGACGGTGAACATGTTATACGCAACCCACATCCCCAAAAGGGAGCGGAAGCGCGCTCTCAAGGACGTCTATGCGTTGGAGCCAGTCGCCCCAAAGTTCAACCCATGGTCCTCCTGCCCGATCACCTTCGATCGAAGGGACCATCCCACCAGCATCCGTCACGGCGGATTCGCCGCATTTGTCCTAGACCCAATTATCGACGGATTTCACCTTACCAGAGTCCTAATGGACGGCGGCAGCAGCCTGAACCTGCTTTACCAGGACACATTGCGAAAAATGGGCATCGATCCTTCAAGGATTAAACCCACAAAGACAACCTTCAAAGGCGCCATACTAGGTGTAGAGGCCAGCTGTACAGGCTCGGTTACACTCGAAGTGGTCTTCGGATCCCCGGATAACTTCTGGAGCGAAGAGTTATTCTTCGACATAGTCCCATTCCGCAGTGTCTATCACGCCCTGCTTGGACGAACCGCATTTGCAAAATTCAATGCGGTGCCGCACTACGCATATCTCAAGCTCAAGATGCCAGGACCTCACGGAGTCATCACGGTAAACGGAAACACTGAACGCTCTCTCCGAACGGAGGAGCACACAGCAGCCCTGGCGGCGGAAGTACAAAGTAGACTGTCAAGGCAGTTCTCCAATCCTGGCGTCAAACGTCCGGACAACATCAAGCGAGCCCGAAGTAACCTACAACAAATCTGACTGACATGTTCCGAGCAAGCATAGCAGTGCGGCCCCAACCCCAGCCCCCGCCAAATGGCGATACTGGTACCACGCGTACATGATTACGCCTTAGAGATACCATGGGCATAAGGGGAGGGGCACAACTACGGCACGCCCAGAATGCGGCTCAACCGCACTAAGGGGCTCCCTATTTTGCCGTCTTCCTTCTTTCAGGACCCAACTATTCAGAAGGCCTGTCCGACAATACACTCGCCGAACACATGATGCAACAACCAGGGAAAGAGCAAGCCATGTCAAGCGTCCAGGTGGTCTCTATAACGAGTTTAATACCTGTTTTACTTACAATCCCGCAGCTTGCCCCTGGAGGGGAGCATGTCAAATACTCCCATCTCTTGTTTATCGCACTTCTTGTATCGTTCTGCTTTCGCAGCAGCCCTTTTTTAATAAACAATATATAGCTCTTCTCTATTATTGTACATATCTTTTTTATATACAAATATGTTCAGTCATGACATTCTGCAACCGTACACTTTGGTACGGACAATACACCAGGGGCTTAAAACACCCCATAACATGGTGTGAGAAGACCGAACACTCTTATCAGTGCGGCACCCCGAACTTATAGCACTATATGCATCGGCTCCGAATCATGTCTTTGGTCAATAGTTGGGTTTGCCCGGCTCCCATGTTTTGGTACCTTACGTTCCGCAATGTTGGCTAAGGTAGCGCTGGGAGAACTACTGCGATTGTGCCCCAGTTGAGCTGGGTTAACACCTCAGTAGAGAAAGCTAAAACTGACTGTCATGATAGTGCAATATACCGGTCGCTGTTCGCGAGGTTTTACGAGTCCTTAAAGACTTATGCCGCTTAGAGCGAGGAACTGGACTTATCCGGCCTAGGCGTGGATAGCGCCCCAAACTCGGTCTTCCAAATACTAGGGGCTTCGCCGAAATTTAAAATTATAGAATTCTATGGCTAAGTGAGAGTGATAAAGCATTATAAGTCCGACGGCCTGGTTCGTTGTGCTGAGCGCCTCCCTAGATGGACCCAAGAATGGGAACAAGAGCGCTCAGGTTTATCCCGAACACCCCAGCACTCGTGGCATGGCGGTCGAAGCCGACGACTTGCATCTCTTAGATTTGATAAACGGCCGCACAGAAGGTAATATTTTAAATTAACAAGCGTTGCTTAACGCATATGAACAAAGTTTCAGCGTACAGGATAACAAATGCGAGTCTACTCAAAAATTACATCTTTGGAGCATTTGTCCGGTATACGGCGAGCACCCTTCAGGACACCCTTATAATACATCTTGGGCGTGCGATACTCCTTGCCCGGCGGTGGCGCATCCGTCAAAAGCTTCTCAGCGTCCAGCTTGCCCCAGTGCGCCTTAGCACGGGCAAGGGCCCGACGGGCACCTTCGATACAAACGGAGCGCTTGACGACCTCAATCCACGGACACGCGTCCACCAGCCGCCGCACCAGACCAAAGTAGCTCCCAGGCATGGCTTCTCCAGGCCACAGCCGAGCTATGAGGCCCTTCATGGCCTGTTCGGCCACCTTGTGGAGCTCGACCAGCTGCTTCAGCTGGTCGATCAGGGGCACCGGATGTTCGGCCTCAGCATACTGAGACCAGAACACTTTTTCCTTCGAGCTCCCCTCTTCGGCTCGGTAGTATGCGTCAGCATCAGACACACTACAGGGCAGATCGGCTAAACGCTCCTAGAGAGCTCCGGATTCGGGTAAGTAGCAGATAATTAACTTTTATATTCTTGCTTTGCATAAAGAATGCCTTACCCGCCGCTATCTTCTTCATCGCCTCGATCTCCTGAATGGCCTTTTGGGCTTCGGCCTTAGCGGTCTGGGCACTCTCAAGAGACAAGGCAAGCTCAGACTCTCGAGTCATCGAGTCACGCTCCAAACTCTCGTGTTTTTCCACGAGAGCCTGGAGCTCTTGCCGCACCTCTGCCACCCGCGCCTCCTGCTTCTCTCGCTCGGTTCGCTCCAAGGCCGCACTCTTTTCGGCCTTGAAGACCGCCTCCTTCAGGGTCGCCACCTCGGTCGTGGCTCCTGCAATATTTATGTTGGTCCTGTCATTATTTGCAACCAAGTATTTCTATATACATTTACAGGCGGTACTATGTACCCTCTTTATCCTCGAGCTGCTTCTTGGCACGGCCGAGCTTGCTCTCGGACCGCTCGAGGCTTTCCTTTAATGCATTGACCTCCGCAGTCAGTGCGGCAGAGGTCAGCAGCACAGCCTGCATTTCCATATTGACACATTTCTATTAGACTCCTGCGTATATCTTTTTAGATCCTCAGCTCGACTTTTCTTTCCGAACGCCGAACTAAGCATCAGGGGCTACTGTCTATGCGGTAACATTTTTATATATTTTTAACACATACCTCAAAGCCTGTTAACAGGCTTGTACAAGCTGACTCTTGGCGGACTGAACCTTCTGAATCACCGCACTCATGACAGTGCGGTGTTCCTCGTCGATGGAAGCGCCGTTAAGCGCCTCCAGCAAATTGGCCGACGCCTCCAGATGGACGGAGGTCACCGGCATCGTAGGCTTACCTTTCTTATGAAGGCATCGCCTGTCGGGCCCTGGAACCATCGACGGTTTCGGAGCAGTGTCCGGCCCGGGGCCAAACTTAGATCCCTCTGGTGCTTTACCCCCTTCGGGCCTGGAGTCTGGGAGGTCGCCTTGCGGCGCCTCCAGGACCACCTCCTCCTGGTTTAGTCCCTTTCGGGACCCCACCTCGGCGTCGTCCGCAGGGAGCGGGGAGGAGGCCGTCGGAAGTGAAGTGCTATTCACATCCAACGAATTCAGGGAGCCGCTCGATGAATCGCCGAGCTGAGCTCTGGGTGGACTGCATAATTAAATTCGGCCTCAAAAGCTACCGAATAATAGAAGAGTGCAATAAGTCATTCGGGTAGCCGGACACTTATGATTTTGCCAGGGGCTTGCCCCTGGATGGCCATTCCTCCCCGCCGTCTTCGGCATCGGAGGCGGAGTCCGGCAGAAGGGTCTTCCCCTTCTTGGACCCTCTGGCTTCCCCAGTTGGGGCGGCCTTTCTTTTCTTTCCTCCCCTAGTTGGAGGGGGGAGGAATCTTCTTCTTCTTCCTCCTCCTCGTCTTCGGAGGCGGAGGGTGAGTCGGGGTTATCGGGCGAATCCCACACCGCCAGGCGCCAGGAACTCTTTCGGGTCGCCGTGGCCTTATTCTTGGCCTTCTTTTCCGGCACCACGTGGGGTGCCGGAACCAGCAGTCCTGTCAATTGGGCGTCCGCTGGGTCTTCTGGTAGGGGAGCCGGATAGATAACCTGCCCGGACTTCTTCAACCAGTCCTGTCAAAGGTAGGGGACTTTAGATCCCGCATAGAGTCAAACTATGAAAGACAAAAAGTCCCGTAAAGGGTAGAATAGCTTACCTCGTTGGCCTGGCGCCGCGAGCTGAATCCGTGATCCTCGGTAGCAGACACGGGGGCCTCGGCACCCTTGAACAGCACCTTCCAGGCATCTTCGTACGTGGTGTCAAAGAGCCCGCTCAAGGTTGGGTGCTGTGCCGGATCGAACTCCCACAATTTGAAGGCCTGTTGTTGGCATGGGAGGACCCGACGGATAAGCATGACCTGGACTATGTTGACGAGCTTGAGGTTCTTGCTCACCACCTTTTTGATGCAGGTTTGGAGTCCGGTCAGCTCTTCCGAATCTCCCCATGTTAGGCCCGTCTCTTTCCAAGAGGTGAGCCGTGTGAGAAAACCAGATCGGAATTCGGGGGCCACTTCCCATTTGGGGTCGCGTGGCTCGGTGATGTAGAACCACCCCGATTGCCATCCTTTTATTGTCTCCACAAAGGAGCCCTCGAGCCATAGGACGTTGGCCATCCGGCCCACCATGGCACCTCCGCACTCCGCTTGGCGGCCGCTCACCACTTTCGGCTTGGCATTAAAAGTCTTCAGCCATAAGCCGAAGTGGGGCTGGATGCAGAGGAAGGCCTCGCACACGACGATGAACACCAAGATGTTGAGGATAAAGTTCGGGCCAGATCGTGGAAGTCCAGGCTGTAGTAGAACATGAGCCCCCGGACGAACGGGTGAAGAGGAAAACCCAGTCCGCGGAGGAAATGGGGAAGAAAAACAACCCTCTCATGGGGCCTGGGGGTGGGGATGCGTTACCCCACATCTGGAAGCCGGTGCGCGATGTCGTCAGACAAGTATCCGACCTTCCTTAGCCTTTTGATTTGCCCCTCCATGACAGAGGAGGCCATCCATCTACCTCCCACTCCGGACATGATCGGAGAAGGTTGAGGTGGGAAGTGCGGGCTTGGGCGTTGGAGCTTGAGCGCGCAGGGACGAATAAGCAAAGGAGGAAGAAGGCGTGAATGGAAAGGGCGGATTCTTATCCCCTTATATGGGTGGACAAAACTATGAGCCCCCACCGGCCTAATAAAACTCGCTTATCTCCCAAGCACCGCGGTTAGTGGCGCGGTTGGGTTACCCACGCCCGTATTGATGAGAATCCCGGAATAAGGGAACACGATCTCTGCTTTGACAAGACGTGCCAAGGAAACCGCCTCACTAAACGCGCTGAGGTGGAACAGCAAAATGAATAAAAGCCTGGCCATGGCATGATGTCACGCTGCGGAATACGTCAGCAGATTAGATTGGTGCAAATGTTATTCTCTCTATGGTGGCATGTGGAACTAATTTTGCAGAGCCGGACACTATCCTGGTGTTCAACATCTTCTATGAAGTATTCGGAGGAGGAACCCGCCTTGCAATGCCGAAGACAACTTCCGTGCCGGACTCGTCGTCATTGAAGCCTGGTTTAGGGGCTACTGAGGGAGTCCTGGATTACGGGGTGTCCGGATGGCCGGACTAAGACCTTTGGCCGGACTCCCGGACTATGAAGATACAAGATTGAAGACTACGTCTCGTGTCCGAATGGGACTTTCCTTGACGTGGAAGGCAAGCTTGGCGATACGATATGAAGATCTCCTCCCATTGTAACCGACTCTGTGTAACCCTAGCCCTCTCCGGTATCTATATAAACCGGAGAGTTTTAGTCCATAGGACGAACAACAATCATGCCATAGGCTAGCTTCTAGGGTTTAGCCTCTCTGATCTCATGGTAGATCAACTATTGTACTACCCATATCATCAATATTAATCAAGCAGGAGTAGGGTTTTACCTCCATCAAGAGGGCCCGAACCTGGGTAGAAACATCGTGTCCCTTGTCTCCTGTTACCATCCACCTAGACGCACAGTTCGGGACCCCCTACCCGAGATCCGCCGGTTTTGACACCGACAAGGGGGGGGGGGTTGTGATTTGATGGCTCATTGGGCATTACTGTGGCGCTACGACCGGGGTGTGTCTACCGTGAAGTTGTGCACTCTAATTTGTGCATATGGCACATGGACCCCGTTGCCGGTTGCCCCACATATCAGCGAAAGGAAGTAGAAAGACAGGAGTAACTAGTTACACATAAATATATTTTTCGACAGAGAGATACTCCAACTGTAAAGAAATATCCAAATCTTTTATATCACAGGCTCACCTTCCCGAGAAATATACCCCCTCTGCAACGCATGGGCATTATGGGGGTTCAGCTTTTTTTATGCGGGTTCAGCTGAGAATATAATACTCAGATAGGCTCACGGTTCTGGACTTTGGGCCGCAGGCCGACCCTGCATGTTTGGGGGCCCATGTGTTCTACCTCAGCACTTTTCATATTGCAAGCGATCGGTACTGCACTGGTTTTAGATGCTGTCGCAAGGCGAATACACAAAATTGAATAAAGCACGGCAGCTGTTGGAATGAAATCGAATGACAGTTCCTAACCAGCAATTAGAGTTGCAATTCTATCAACGATATACCATGTGATAAATAATACTGTCGTACTACTTATACACATAGGACACTTGTTTCACCATGCCAGATTATTACATCAAAATCTCTCGGAGGATAGATTAGTTCGGCAGTTGCGTGCTGCTATTGAAGAATTTCAAAGTTGATTTGGACCAGCTCTCCTTGCCGAGAAAGTTCGATTTTGACATCATCCCCTACCGCAAGATATGATTTAGATTTGAACCTTGACCATCCTTTAGCATCAATCATCATGCGACCATCCTTTGTACTTAAAGTATATTGAGCAGGTTCATTCACACCAAGGCTGCGCATGGTAAGAGATACTTGGCCGCGGTCGCCCGGATTGTTGAACGACTCCCTCGTTGCTCTAGGAATTCTCTATTTGAAAACAACAAGACATACCCAAACAGTTAGATCAACACAGTGAATCGTGTGAAACAACATGGAAAGAAAAAAGAACGAAGCACTTGGGCGGCCAATGCTTATCAAGAAGGTGGCCATGTCGGTTTTTGTAAGGACTTTGGTATATGAAGTGCGAACTACAGCCCAGTCTGTTGCCGGTGCAACTGCACGGGCCGGACCAAATGCAAGTGCAAGTGTTGGTGCAGGTGCCAAAGCCGCTGCTGCTGCCGGAGATGGTGCTCCTTGTAGAGCTGATGCCGGTGTCGATGCCCGATCCTCCGGTAGATCAGACTGGTCCGCTGACGCGGTCGATGCCCAATCCTTAGCTGGATCAAACTGAGTTGCTGCTGCTGTCAGTGCTAGAGCAATTGCCGGTGCTCGATCTGTGCGAGACAGCGGCGATCGTGTCTGGTTTGCTATGATCAGCTTTCTAACTTGACTAGGATCCGTGACCGTGATCCAGTTTTTTTCTTCATTTCTTTTAAACGCGAGAAGGACTAATTGTGGCATTTTTGTTAAACCAAACTGCAGTTCATCATAGGGATTCAGCTTGTACTCACACAACAGACTGATCCAATTTTTTCCAGTAATATAAGTGATGGACAGTGCCTTCATTACTGACACGCCATAAGAAGTGAAACCTGCAAAAATAGCCATCGTAGAGCAAACCATATGGTTTATTCTGTGATGAATGTCACATGGCAAAACCTGCATCGTAAAATTGCAGGAAAAGAAAGAAAACATGACATTA
Source organism: Triticum aestivum (assembly GCF_018294505.1). Taxonomy (NCBI): domain Eukaryota; kingdom Viridiplantae; phylum Streptophyta; class Magnoliopsida; order Poales; family Poaceae; genus Triticum; species Triticum aestivum. The sequence goes on along the minus strand of NC_057813.1, from coordinate 360,412,814 downwards.
AATCAATAAGATTTAGACAGTAAATCAATAAGATTTACTTGATGTGACATGAGTGAATCCTTACCAGGAAATCACTATGTTGAAGTACTAAACAGAAGATTGATCGTCCAACTATGCGTGGCATGCAGGGGCCCTGCCTAGTCCCACAAGCAGGACAGTCCAAAGGTCGTGACAAATCGTATGGACCGAACATCGATGGGACTGGAAATCCTGGTGGGTGCGATAAACCCTGCAATGCATACAGATATTGGAGTGTAACCATAATTGATAAACCGTCCTCACAAAAAATATGATCTGGATACTTCAAAATGTAGAGACTGAATTGAGTGGACAAACATAAACATAGACCATTCTCAGGACTGACCACACACCAAAAGCGGCAGTACTAATAAACAATAAAGGGTTCTCAAACACAAATCAAGTACTGCACAATAGTACTTACTACAGACAAGCAAAGTTGCACTAACTAAACTCTGCAGACTATTTCTCGCCACCGACCTACGGGATGAACCCCGCATAACTGACTAGGCCATGGACTTCGTCTGAGATGTCTACATGCACCATCACCATCTTGTCAACCTTGGAGAACCTAACAGAGTGGTCTTTCCACTCATAAACATGATGATGAAGACAAGCCGCATCAGATTTGTAGGGAAGCTTTACAAGAACCACACCCTTCGTAATCGAAGGCACAACCAGGAAATTGTTGTGGTCAAGTACAGCCTCGAGAACATGCCTGACAACAGTGCTACAGGAAAACAATAGTTCAGGACACGTGGCGACAAGGACACAGCAATTGGATAGTTCAGCAGTAGAACTCATCATCTGGTCTTCCAGTTCACACGGCATGACTTTGAAAACTTCATCTCCACCGCGGACCTGATTCTAATTCAAATAGAAACCATATTTCATTACTACCTCCGTTCAGAAATATAAGATGATTTTCGATATTATACTCCATATATGACTACATATACACACAGAAATGAGTGAACAAAGACACTAGAACATGTCTTCAAAGGCATGAGAGCAGAGGGATTACATGCAATATCCATAACACAAGTTACTGAGGCAAATATACCCTCTTAAAAGGTAGCATTGATGTTCATAAAATACTCCCTCCGTCCCAAAATTCTTGCCTTAGATTTGTCTAGATATGAATGTATCAAGTCACATTTTAGTATTAGATACATCCGTATCTAGACAAATCTAAGACAAGAAATTTGGGACAGAGGGAGTAGTTGAAAGTAATCTATAAGAAATCAGTGTCAACCTATCACGCCCAAGATGCGACGCTATCCTAAAGGAACTCGAAGGTCCCACCAAGGATAGAAGCGCATCTTGAAGACACTTTTGCAAGGTGGATATCATTACATCAACATTTCATAATAGATAGGGATACATACATAAGGCATACAATGCCGCACGAATACAACATCACAATACATAAGAGCAACATCCGACTATGGATGAACACAAACAGAAACTCAAACGACATCCACCCTGCTAGCCCAGGCTGACGACCTGGAACCTGTCCCCTGATCAAAGAAGAAGCAGAAGAAGAACTCCAAAACAAGCAAACATCACTCTCGCGTCATGATCATCGTATAACCTACGCCTGCAACTGTTGTTGTAGAAATCTGTGAGCCACGAGGACTCAGCAATCCCATTACCATGGGTATCAAGACTAGCAAAGCTTAAGGGGAAAGGAAGGGGTAAACTGGTGAGGTTGCAGCAGCCACTAAGCATATATGGTGGCTAACATACGCAAATGAGAGCGAGAAGAGAACAAACGGAACGATCGTGAAACTAGCAATGATCAAGAGGTGATCCTGAACTCCTACTTACGTCAAACATAACCCAAAACCATGTTCACTTCCCGGACTCCGCCGAAAAGAGACCATCACGGCTACACACACAGTTGATGCGTTTTAATTCGGATCTGGTGTCAAGTTATCTACAACCGAATATTAACAAATTCCCATCTGCCACATAACTGTGGGCACGGCTCTCGAAAGTTTAATACCCTGCAGGGGTGTCCCACTTAGCGCATGATAAGCTCTCGCGATCAACGAAGGATATTCCTTCTCCCAGGAAGACCCGATCAGTCTCGGAATCCCGGTTTACAAGACATTTCGACAATGGTAAAACAAGACCAGCAAGACCGCCCGATGTGTCGACAATCCCGATAGGAGTCGCACGTATCTCGTTCTCACGACACACCAGATAAGCTAAGCGTACATGTACCGACGTAACCCAAGTTGCCAAGGGATGGTCCCGCACGGTGCCCTAGTTTGGACCAACACTTAGACAAGCATTGGCCCGGGGGGGCTAAAATAAAGATGACCCTCAGTCTCCGGAAACCCAAGGGAAAAAGGGTTAGGTGAGGCAAATGGTAAAACCAAGGTTGGGCCTTGCCGGAGGAGTTTTATTCAAAGCGAACTGTCAAGGGGGTCCCATAAATCACCCAACCGCATAAGGAACACAAAATCTGGAAACATAACACCGGTATGACAGAAACTAGGGCGGCAAGATTGGAACAAAACACCAGGCATAAGGCCGAGCCTTCCACCCTTTACCAAGTATATAGAGGCATTAATAATATAAGAGGTATTGTGATATCCCAACATAATCCTATCCACCATGGAGCAATCTTCAACTTCACCTGCAACTAACAACGCTATAAGAGGAGCTGAGCAAAAGCGGTAACATAGCCAAGCAACGGTTTGCTAGGAAGGGTGGAAATGTTAGAGGCTAACATGGCAATTTGGGAGGCTTGAAGAGCAATTGAATAGGAAGCACAACAAAGCAATATAACGAAGCAACTAGCATAGCAATGGTAGTAGTGAGATCCAAGGTGACGGTCATCTTGCCCGAAATCCCGCAAGGAAGAAGAACGAGTCCATGAAGAAGATGAAGTCACGAAGACGAACCAAGCGTAGACGAACCAATCCTCATGATCGCAACGAAACGGGAACTATCGAGAAGAAGCACACAACATAGTAAACACACCACACATATACATGACATGATGCACAAACAAGCATGATGCAAGACAAGACTACATGAAGCTACTCATGGCAACAGATGATGCAAACAAGAGCAACACATCAAAGCAAGTTTAAATGAGGCCGGGAACAACATATAACAAATCTGGTAAGTCCTCATATGCAAATTTCGAAATTGGTCCAGATCTGAATAAACCTTATGTTCAAGTTGTTAAACAACAAGTTAATTTGCAACAAGATGATCTACACGAGATTCTAGTCAAGTTACTTATAAAGTTCATTTAATTCGGAGCTATGGCCTAGAAGATATGAGCACAACAAGTTAAACATGGCATTGATGCAAAATGCATACAAAAATCAAGCAAACACTCTCAAAACATGGATGCAACATGATAATATGAAACTACATGCAATTCTAAGCAAGTTTCATATAGAGAACACTCAAAACGGAGCAACGGTTCAACACATACACTCCATACAAATTTAAAGGACAAACTGTCCAAAACAGTAAGTAGGCATCTTGCAAGCATCAAAACAACATGCTACAGCACCTCAACATCAGAACAAAAGGAATGGCCATGATGTAAAGGTAAAGCACGACAAAACATGAACACTGAGCCATCTCCAGAAATCACTAGAACATGCTCAAAAACACATGGCAAGATTGCAAATAATAACAGTTTACAGGCTTAGCAGAAATAATTTGCAATGTGTAGAGTCATCAAACAACATGCTACAAGAACTTATCATGGAAAACAAAGGCATGGAATGCTACTAATAAATGCATGGAACAAAAGTCCTTTACTGACCATGAGCCAAAAAGGAACAGAAGATATGATTGCACCCATGTAAACATGGCAAGTTATATAACAGATTCAAACTTGGCAGGAACAACGATAAGTAGGAATGTTGGTGAGCTTGTACCACTCACCACAGAGTAATACATGGTATGAAAGGGTAACCAATAGTAAGAAGACATGTTTATGAAGCTAAGAATGGCAAGAGAAAGTTCATAGGGTGCATGGATCACTAGCAAAGCTCATGGAAAAACTGAACTTAATGTTAACAGGCTGACAGCAACATTATTTAGCAAGTTTGGAGCATGATATGAACAATCTCCAGCAAGCGATAAATGCAACCAGGGGCATGGATGGATAGAGCATGAGATGTATAACAACACATCCTTAGTGAACATCTCCAGATTGTGCAATGAATGACTTGTAGCAGCATGTTTACATAGCATCACGAAATAACATATTCAGCCTAGCAAAACAACAACAGCAAGTACCCTACTTCACGAGATCGATGCACTCACTATAAGACACAAAAAAATACATGGATTGCACCTCTGTAAAGATGGAATGATGTAGTTAAAAACACATGTAGATCTCATGCTCATAGCATGCACACATCAAATGCAACAAAAATGACAAAACATCAAGTTCTGTTAACAGACAGCAGTTAACATCATATAGCACTCTTGCAACGATGATTAGAGCATCAATATGGACTCAAAAAACATGGCACAATGGAACAAAATGTAGAGCATCTCATAGTGAACATTTTGATATATTATACATGCAAAACGGATCTATGGGCAGGGCGATATGGCATGATGAAAAGAGAAATATAGTGCAAAAATTACAGGACTTAGCAAAATATTACCCTCTAAGAAAAGTCAACGGCGGTGGGGATCTGCCGGAACTTTGCCGGAGAAGGACGGGGACGACCGGAGAAGCTCGGGGAGGCGAATCCGGGCCGCATCTCGCCGGATCCGGCCGGATCCCGGTGAGGGAGGGCGCGGGGCACGGTCTGGCGAGCGGGGCGGCGAAGGCGGGGGCGCTCGGGCCTGAGGCGGCCCGAGGCGGGCTCCCGATGGGCCCCGGCGGGCCTGGCGGCGGGGTGGAGAGAGAGAGGCCGGCGGGGACATGGGTGCAGGGGAGGCGTCG